>NC_047114.1:64830765-64963265 GCF_902500255.1 Thalassophryne amazonica | reverse complement strand
GACAGAGCTTTAATTCATTTGAAAGCTTGTCTCTTAGTCTTGTCCATCCAAATTGGAAGTCCCAAAAACCAGTTTTATTTGTTATTATCTATCGTCCACCTGGTCGTTACTGTGAGTTTCTCTGTGAATTTTCAGACCTTTTGTCTGACTTAGTGCTTAGCTCAGATAAGATAATTATAGTGGGCGATTTTAACATCCACACAGATGCTGAGAATGACAGCCTCAGCACTGCATTTAATCTATTATTAGACTCTATCGGCTTTGCTCAAAAAGTAAATGAGTCCACCCACCACTTTAATCATATTTTAGATCTTGTTCTGACTTATGGTATGGAAATAGAAGACTTAACAGTATTCCCTGAAAACTCCCTTTTGTCTGATCATTTTTAATAACATTTACATTTACCCTGATGGACTACCCTGCAGTGGGGAATAAGTTTCATTACACTAGAAGTCTTTCAGAAAGCGCTGTAACTAGGTTTAAGGATATGATTCCTTCTTTATGTTCTCTAATGTCATATACCAACACAGAGCAGAGTAGCTACCTAAACTCTGTAAGGGAGTTAGAGTATCTTGTCAATAGTTTTACATCCTCATTGAAGACAACTTTGGATGCTGTAGCTCCTCTGAAAAAGAGAGCTTTAAATCAGAAGTGTCTGACTCCGTGGTATAACTCACAAACTCGTAGCTTAAAGCAGATAACCCGTAAGTTGGAGAGGAAATGGCGTCTCACTAATTTAGAAGATCTTCACTTAGCCTGGAAAAAGAGTTTGTTGCTCTATAAGAAAGCCCTTCGTGAAGCTAGGACATCTTTCTACTCATCACTAATTGAAGAAAATAAGAACAACCCCAGGTTTCTTTTCAGCACTGTAGCCAGGCTGACAAAGAGTCAGAGCTCTATTGAGCTGAGTATTCCATTAACTTTAACTAGTAATGACTTCATGACTTTCTTTGCTAACAAAATTTTGACTATTAGAGAAAAAATTACTCATAACCATCCCAAAGATGTATCGTTATCTTTGGCTGCTTTCAGTGATGCCGGTATTTGGTTAGACTCTTTCTCTCCGATTGTTCTGTCTGAGTTATTTTCATTAGTTACTTCATCCAAACCATCAACATGCTTATTAGACCCCATTCCTGCCAGGCTGCTCAAGGAAGTCCTACCATTATTTAATGCTTCAATCTTAAATATGATCAATCTATCTTTGTTAGTTGGTTATGTACCACATGCCTTTAAGGTGGCAGTAATTAAACCATTACTTAAAAAGCCATCACTTGACCCAGCTATCTTAGCTAATTATACGCCAATCTCCAACCTTCCTTTTCTCTCAAAGATTCTTGAGAGGGTAGTTGTAAAACAGCTAACTGATCACCTGCAGAGGAATGGTCTATTTGAAGAGTTTCAGTCAGGTTTTAGAATTCATCATAGTACAGAAACAGCATTAGTGAAGGTTACAAATGATCTTCTTATGGCTTCGGACAGTGGACTTATCTCTGTGCTTGTTCTGTTGGACCTCAGTGCTGCTTTTGATACTGTTGACCATAAATTTTATTACAGAGATTAGAGCATGTCATAGGTATTAAAGGCATTGCGCTGCGGTGGTTTGAATCATATTTGTCTAATAGATTACAGTTTGTTCATGTAAATGGGGAATCTTCTTCACAGACTAAAGTTAATTATGGAGTTCCACAAGGTTCTGTGCTAGGACCAATTTTATTCACTTTATACATGCTTCCCTTGGGCAGTATTATTAGACGGTATTGCTTAAATTTTCATTGTTACGCAGATGATACCCAGCTTTATCTATCCATGAAGCCAGAGGATACGCACCAATTAGCTAAACTGCAGGATTGTCTTACAGACATAAAGACATGGATGACCTCTAATTTCCTGCTTTTAAACTCAGATAAAACTGAAGTTATTGTACTTGGCCCCACAAATCTTAGAAGCATGGTGTCTAACCAGATCGTTACTCTGGATGGCATTTCCCTGATCTCTAGTAATACTGTGAGAAATCTTGGAGTTATTTTTGATCAGGATATGTCATTCAAAGCGCATATTAAACAAATATGTAGGACTGCCTTTTTGCATTTACGCAATATCTCTAAAATCAGAAAGGTCTTGTCTCAGAGTGATGCTGAAAAACTAATTCATGCATTTGTTTCCTCTAGGCTGGACTATTGTAATTCATTATTATCAGGTTGTCCTAAAAGTTCCCTAAAAAGCCTTCAGTTGGTTCAGAATGCTGCAGCTAGAGTACTGACGGGGACTAGCAGGAGAGAGCATATCTCACCCGTGTTGGCCTCCCTTCATTGGCTTCCTGTTAATGCTAGAATAGAATTTAAAATTCTTCTTCTTACTTATAAGGTTTTGAATAATCAGGTCCCATCTTATCTTAGGGACCTCGTAGTACCATATTACCCCATTAGAGCGCTTCGCTCTCAGACTGCGGGCTTACTTGTAGTTCCTAGGGTTTGTAAGAGTAGAATGGGAGGCAGAGCCTTCAGCTTTCAGGCTCCTCTCCTGTGGAACCAGCTCCCAATTCAGATCAGGGAGACAGATACCCTCTCTACTTTTAAGATTAGGCTTAAAACTTTCCTTTTCGCTAAGGCTTATAGTTAGGGCTGGATCGGGTGACCCTGGACCATCCCTTGGTTATGTTGCTTTAGACGTAGACTGTGTTTCATAATTATTGTATGGCCTTGCCTTGCAATGTGGAGCGCCTTGGGGCAACTGTTTGTTGTGATTTGGCGCTATACAAGAAAAAAGTTGATTGATTGATCCAGGAAAACTCCACTGTGAAGCGTGTGTGTGTGTGTGTCTGAACCGGCTTGCTATGGGGGGGGGAGTTCTGAGCTGAGATGATTCTCATTGCTGTTCATGTAAGTTTGTGAGACATCTATTCTGTCGCTGATATTTGCAACGCCGTTGTTTAGTATTTTAGCGGATGCACTGGGGGAAGGCAGAGGTTCCATCGCGACCTGAATCGAACATTTGAGAAAGCGCCACATTAAATAATGCAAGGATTTTTTTAACCAGATTAGAAACACAAAATCATCCAGGTAATGTCGATTTACCCAGACTGACTTCAATCTGCGCCAGTGACCGTACTGAAAACACTTCATGTATTCAGCGTGGGTGTGCCATCTAGTGTTCAAGAGATGAAACTTCAGCCACTAACCCAACAATAAATAAATTTAATTCTTTCACCAAAACATCAAATCTAGGCTCTCATCTTAAATGTACCTTCTGGCAAATTGTAACTAGTTTTGAGAGCTGCACAATAATTTTTTTTAAAAATTACATTATGTCTGTTTTTGTTTTTTGTTGTCGTTTTGATGTATTTATTTTGATCAATTTTGACATGTTTAGCCGCATGTTCTCCTTGAATTGCTGGCTGTCTGAGTGGTGTCCAAAAAATGAGGTGGGCTTCATAGATAATTGGCAAAGCTTCTGGGGAAAACCTGGTCTTGTTAGGAGAGACGGCATCCATCCCACTTTGGATGGAGCAGCTCTCATTTCTAGAAATCTGGCCAATTTTCTTAAATCCTCCAAACCGTGACTATCCAGGGTTGGGACCAGGAAGCAGAGTTGTAGTCTTACACACCTCTCTGCAGCTTCTCTCCCCCTGCCATCCCCTCATTACCCCATCCCCGTAGAGACGGTGCCTGCTCCCAGACTACCAATAACCAGCAAAAATCTATTTAAGCATAAAAATTCAAAAAGAAAAAATAATATAGCACCTTCAACTGCACCACAGACTAAAACAGTTAAATGTGGTCTATTAAACATTAGGTCTCTCTCTTCTAAGTCCCTGTTGGTAAATGATATAATAATTGATCAACATATTGATTTATTCTGCCTTACAGAAACCTGGTTACAGCAGGATGAATATGTTAGTTTAAATGAGTCAACACCCCCGAGTCACACTAACTGTCAGAATGCTCGTAGCACGGGCCGGGGCGGAGGATTAGCAGCAATCTTCCATTCCAGCTTATTAATTAATCAAAAACCCAGACAGAGCTTTAATTCATTTGAAAGCTTGACTCTTAGTCTTGTCCATCCAAATTGGAAGTCCCAAAAACCAGTTTTATTTGTTATTGTCTATCGTCCACCTGGTCGTTACTGTGAGTTTCTCTGTGAATTTTCAGACCTTTTGTCTGACTTAGTGCTTAGCTCAGATAAGATAATTATAGTGGGCGATTTTAACATCCACACAGATGCTGAGAATGACAGCCTCAACACTGCATTTAATCTATTATTAGACTCTATTGGCTTTGCTCAAAAAGTAAATGAGTCCACCCACCACTTTAATCATATCTTAGATCTTGTTCTGACTTATGGTATGGAAATAGAAGACTTAACAGTATTCCCTGAAAACTCCCTTCTGTCTGATCATTTCTTAATAACATTTACATTTACTCTGATGGACTACCCAGCAGTGGGGAATAAGTTTCATTACACTAGAAGTCTTTCAGAAAGCGCTGTAACTAGGTTTAAGGATATGATTCCTTCTTTATGTTCTCTAATGCCATATACCAACACAGTGCAGAGTAGCTACCTAAACTCTGTAAGTGAGATAGAGTATCTCATCAATAGTTTTACATCCTCATTGAAGACAACTTTGGATGCTGTAGCTCCTCTAAAAAAGAGAGCTTTAAATCAGAAGTGCCTGACTCCGTGGTATAACTCACAAACTCGTAGCTTAAAGCAGATAACCCGTAAGTTGGAGAGGAAATGGCGTCTCACTCATTTAGAAGATCTTCACTTAGCCTGGAAAAAGAGTCTGTTGCTCTATAAAAAAGCCCTCCGTAAAGCTAGGACATCTTTCTACTCATCACTAATTGAAGAAAATAAGAACAACCCCAGGTTTCTTTTCAGCACTGTAGCCAGGCTGACAAAGAGTCAGAGCTCTATTGAGCTCAGTATTCCATTAACTTTAACTAGTAATGACTTCATGACTTTCTTTGCTAACAAAATTTTAACTATTAGAGTAAAAATTACTCATAACCACCCCAAAGACGTATCGTTATCTTTGGCTGCTTTCAGTGATGCCGGTATTTGGTTAGACTCTTTCTCTCCGATTGTTCTGTCTGAGTTATTTTCATTAGTTACTTCATCCAAACCATCAACATGTTTATTAGACCCCATTCCTACCAGGCTGCTCAAGGAAGCCCTACCATTATTTAATGCTTCAATCTTAAATATGATCAATCTATCTTTGTTAGTTGGCTATGTACCACAGGCTTTTAAGGTGGCAGTAATTAAACCATTACTTAAAAAGCCATCACTTGACCCAGCTATCTTAGCTAATTATAGGCCAATCTCCAACCTTCCTTTTCTCTCAAAAATTCTTGAAAGGGTAGTTGTAAAACAGCTAACTGATCATCTGCAGAGGAATGGTCTATTTGAAGAGTTTCAGTCAGGTTTTAGAATTCATCATAGTACAGAAACAGCATTAGTGAAGGTTACAAATGATCTTCTTATGGCCTCGGACAGTGGACTTATCTCTGTGCTTGTTCTGTTAGACCTCAGTGCTGCTTTTGATACTGTTGACCATAAAATTTTATTACAGAGATTAGAGCATGCCATAGGTATTAAAGGCACTGCGCTGCAGTGGTTTGAATCATATTTGTCTAATAGATTACAATTTGTTCATGTAAATGGGGAATCTTCTTCACAGACTAAAGTTAATTATGGAGTTCCACAAGGTTCTGTGCTAGGACCAATTTTATTCACTTTATACATGCTTCCCTTAGGCAGTATTATTAGACGGTATTGCTTAAATTTTCATTGTTACGCAGATGATACCCAGCTTTATCTATCCATGAAGCCAGAGGACACACACCAATTAGCTAAACTGCAGGATTGTCTTACAGACATAAAGACATGGATGACCTCTAATTTCCTGCTTTTAAACTCAGATAAAACTGAAGTTATTGTACTTGGCCCCACAAATCTTAGAAGCATGGTGTCTAACCAGATCCTTACTCTGGATGGCATTACCCTGACCTCTAGTAATACTGTGAGAAATCTTGGAGTCATTTTTGATCAGGATATGTCATTCAAAGTGCATATTAAACAAATATGTAGGACTGCTTTTTTGCATTTACGCAATATCTCTAAAATCAGAAAGGTCTTGTCTCAGAGTGATGCTGAAAAACTAATTCATGCATTTATTTCCTCTAGGCTGGACTATTGTAATTCATTATTATCAGGTTGTCCTAAAAGGTCCCTAAAAAGCCTTCAGTTAATTCAAAATGCTGCAGCTAGAGTACTGACGGGGACTAGAAGGAGAGAGCATATCTCACCCATATTGGCCTCTCTTCATTGGCTTCCTGTTAATTCTAGAATAGAATTTAAAATTCTTTTTCTTACTTATAAGGTTTTGAATAATCAGGTCCCATCTTATCTTAGGGACCTCGTAGTACCATATCACCCCAATAGAGCGCTTCGCTCTCAGACTGCAGGCTTACTTGTAGTTCCTAGGGTTTGTAAGAGTAGAATGGGAGGCAGAGCCTTCAGCTTTCAGGCTCCTCTCCTGTGGAACCAGCTCCCAATTCAGATCAGGGAGACAGACACCCTCTCTACTTTTAAGATTAGGCTTAAAACTTTCCTTTTTGCTAAAGCTTATAGTTAGGGCTGGATCAGGTGACCCTGAACCATCCCTTAGTTATGCTGCTATAGACGTAGACTGCTGGGGGGTTCCCATGATGCACTGTTTCTTTCTCTTTTTGCTCTGTATGCACCACTCTGCATTTAATCATTAGTGATCGATCTCTGCTCCCCTCCACAGCATGTCTTTTTCCTGGTTCTCTCCCTCAGCCCCAACCAGTCCCAGCAGAAGACTGCCCCTCCCTGAGCCTGGTTCTGCTGGAGGTTTCTTCCTGTTAAAAGGGAGTTTTTCCTTCCCACTGTAGCCAAGTGCTTGCTCACAGGGGGTCGTTTTGACCGTTGGGGTTTTACATAATTATTGTATGGCCTTGCCTTACAATATAAAGCGCCTTGGGGCAACTGTTTGTTGTGATTTGGCGCTATATAAAAAAAATTGATTGATTGATTGATTGATTGACTTTTGCTAAGGGACCCATTCAGAAACACATTATAATTTTTACATTTAAGTTTATATCTCGACATATACCATTACTGTGAAGAGATTCAATTTACACCACGATATGAATTTTAGGCCATATTTTCCAGCCCTACTTTCAATATGATAGCGACATTTTAAAATTTTGACCCATCGAATCGCATTTCTTAAGAATCACATATCGAATCAGCACCTGCATATTGTGATTCGTATCATATCCTGAGATAAGTGTGTCATCCCAGTCCCATCCTCTGTGACAATTGTGTAATAATTTTAAAACTTAACAGTGTTTAATTGTATAATTAATAAGTAATTTCATAATGGGTATGGGCCAGTATTTAGTCAACTCTCTTCCCTACCACATATTTCAAATTCAGTACTGGCTGCAAATTAAGGTGCATGTCTTCTTTTTATTTATCTTTCTCTTCTTGTACTATTTTTGACCTCTATGTCTAACAGACCTCTTGGAGCCAGATTCCTGTCTCTGCACAGAATCCCATTTCTGATACATCCACTTGTTCAGACAGCAGAGGAGCCTACATCAGGTGTAATGTAATTGCTGTGGAAGTCATTACCAACTTGTAGACTTTATCTATAACTCAGTTGAGATTTCAACAAAATGCGTAAACGCTGCTGACTATGAAGTTGTGTTACCACTGGGGCTGCGATCTCCAGAGTCTTTTCGATGTCTGGATTTCCTGTCTGTTTCCTCTTTGATGGCCAACACAAAGGAGAGTTTATCCTTGGCAAAGCAGAATTTGTTTTCATGAACTCTAGAAAGCGGCACCATGTGTAAAGAGTATGGCCACAATACCCTTTGTGCTGTGGTAGCTCGTAGGTATTATTATTAACCTTTAAGTATAAAGGTTATCAGATTAAACAGGCCAACCTGCAGCCGTTTCATTGTCTACAAAGAAAGCTTTAATGTGGTATGTGTTCCTATGACTGTATGTTGTAAAAGTACTTCATATTTTAGTAAAATTTGTGATCTCGAAGACTGAGCACCTAAAAAGTGATGTTGGCTTCCAGTAGGAAGCTTGAGGAACATTTTGGCAAAAGTTGAATGAACACGAGGACTTGACTTGGTGTGTTTATTTAAATATTCTTTATTCATCTCACAGTGCAGTGCGGGAGTGAGGAGGTGTGGCCTACTGGAAAATGACGTGTTTTGATCACAAGCTCAGTGGATTTTTCTGGCTCGAAGTGAACTTTTGTATTTTGCTTTTGTGTTTTTCTTTGGGTCATGTTTTTAACAGGAAATGTATCTTTAAGGTAGATTCCTTTGGTGTCCTTTTGTTTCCCTGGGTGTGATTCAGAGGCAGGCAGAGAGGAAATGACCCCACACGTCTGGAACACACACAAACAGGCACAGGAGCACACACATGCACATTCCTGTACAACGTTTCTGAGTCAGTCGGTCCACTCGGGATGTTGAAGTGTGTAGAGATACAGTAGGTGTGCTATTCAAGTACCAAATTCCAACTAATACAGTTTGGCTTTGAGTCACCAAATGTGGTTGACAACAACCCAATTTGGAATGTAAAAAAAATAAAAAATAAAAAGGCGGTCAAAAAGCTGATGATGTGTTGCTGCTGTTGTTTGTGTTTCTGATGTGATTTTCTTTCAGTGAAGTAACAGGATTAGAAGAGCACTTTATAAGTGCCCTTCTAATCCTGGTTGTCCTGGATCAACCTGTCACACAAAATGTGGTTTTTTGAATGGAAAACATAATATGAAATTTATTTTAACAGTTTGCTACAGTTTACTGGGGCTGGGTACCGAACTTCGGTTCTTTTCTGGCACCAACCAAAATGCTTCGATAGTACAGAGTATTGAAACATGCCTCGTCTTTCAGTGCCATGTTTCGGTACCCAGAGGTGAATCATGTGCAAGATGAGTGGTCCTCCTCTCAGCATTCAAGTTGGTCTGTAGACGTTACAGAGCACGAGCAGCCTGATTCAAAATCTCCACCACCGGACTCTGCTTCAACTGCAACTCAACTCAATACATGCATTGTTTTGAAGCACTGAAGCACTGTTCCGACCTACTGCTTCGGTTCTTTGCTTCGCTGCCTTAAGCCCTCTCAGAGCCATTACAATATGTCAATTGTGAGTCACTGTTGTGCGGATTAAAGTCAGTAACTGGGATTCCTGTCTTGGCTATACTAAAATACGAAATGGGGCGAAATTGAGCCTAATAATCACGAAATGGCATAAAAAGTAATGAAATGGAGCGGACTGATCCAGACTGACTCCATATGATTAAATATGATTCATTTAATTACTTTTATTTAATTTTAAGCAAGATGGAGCAAAATGGGGACTGATAATAACGAAACAGGGGTAAAATGTAATGAAATGGAGCAGACTGACTTCAGAACTTTTTAATCTGTCTGTGTGTTAGTTTGTATTAATCAAAGATAATTTCAGTGTAACCTGAATAGTTTACATAACTAGATCAAGTAAATCTAACTTTTTTTCTTCTTTTTTTTTTAGAGTATAGATTATCCTTTGTGGATAATCTATACTCTAAATAATCTATGCTTGAAGGAGGTGTCACGTTTAAATTACTTTTTGCCCACTGGTCTGTTTGTTCTCACTTAGGACCACCTAACAGGTCCTCCTGTGAGCGCTTTGTAATAATATTATCCCATGGGTCAGGTCTGTACTGTACTTGTAGTGTCACCTATGGCCAGGTGAGCGTTAGTCAGTGAACACATCTCAGTAGTGTCAGTACTGTTGCCCACCCCAGATGTGTGGAACAGATTACTGAGATCAACGCCCTCTCCCAAATATAAATTGGCCAAATTTTCTTGAAAATGACATCTGTTGGCATCATTTGCACTTTAGAAATTAACACATAAACCTGACTGTCACTTGCTTCCAGTGTAGATTTCACCTATTTGCTCGTTCTGACTATCCATAGTTCTGCACATCTGCCTGCATAAGTTTAACCTGAATAGTTTACACAGAGTAGGGATCCACTGGGATCCTCTCTCAAGATCAGCCACCTTTGGATGCATTCCCTGGTTTGAAGTCTATCATTTAAAAAACGGTTATCCATTGAGAGTGAGATTTTGGCATACTATTACTGTACCTTCTGTGACATGCCGTATAGGGAAGTTTTAAAAAGAGAGGATGCACCATCACCAATGTCGAACAAACTGTCCAAAATGATCTGGTTCAGATTAATCCTCTGGATCCGATGGGCTGAAATACTGGCGCCCATATCGTACTAATCCAGCTGGTATTGTTCTGAGTATGGCATAACACAAGCACAGCTCTAAAGAAAAGAACAGTTAATCAGCAGGAGCCAGGGTCTATATCACCTCTTGTTGGAGGATTAAGTGTCACTCACTAGTTAGATGATTTGGTTGATTTGCTTATACCTTATGTACCCCATGCTGTGCACTCTTGGGATCAAGGACTGTTGTGTGTTTAAAAAAAAAAGTGCACACTTTTTGTGGAACAGTGGGTGTCTGCTCAACTGGTCCAATGGTGTTGGAATCTGCTGTCAAACATCGTGTGGCAACTGTGTCGTACTTTGACGCTATATAAATATAATGAAATAGAAATGAATTGAAGCGTTATGTTTCAACTAACTCATTTCTATTTGTCACATCCAAATACTGTATTTTCCGAGGTATAAGTCGCGTTTGCCAAAAAAAAATGCATCATGAAGAGGGAAAAATAACATATTTAAGTCACACCGGCGTATAAGTCACATTTATTTTTTAAACAAATATTTCACAAGAATTCAATACATTTTTTTTTATAACAATCTGGAAAGACTACTCAGTTACACAGTGGCATAAAGAATACTGGCTAAATATTTTTAATGGTGCTTTTCTTGTTTCCACTGTACTGAAAACATACTGAACCGTGATTATTTTTTTTTTTATTTTATTTTTTGTATGTTACACCTTTATGAGTCACTATGGAATATAAGTCACAGAACCTGCCAAACTACTCGCTCACTCATCTTCAACCGCTTATCCGGGATTGGGTCACGGGGCCTGCCAAACTAGTCAAAAAAATAAATAAATTTAACAACAACTTATAATCTGTAAAATACAGCAGGAGTAATGTGGAATCAATAGATCTGATTGCAGCACTTGAGAAGCAGAGTAAGGACTCGGAGTGTCTGGGTTTGTGAATGTCCTGGATCAGAACTAAGATCAGGCTTTGCTGGACGTGGACACCAGAAGTGTATCTGTGTGAAAGTGCTGAATCTTTGCTTATCTCAGCAGTGGTATTCATGTCTATGGGTCCTCTGCCTTTGAGGCCTAAGAAGAGCTTATGGAGTCATGAGGTCACTGGACAGAGGCGTTTGATGATGCCAATACCTTTGCAAGAGAACAAAAGTTCAAGTCTTTGGAATCCTGGTGTTTCCTGTCTTACTGTTTGGTTGTGAGACTTGGATGCTAACCAGTGACCCAAGGCGACGAGTGGATGTCTTTGGTACTAGGTCTCTGCAGAGGATCTTTGGGCACTTCTGGAATGACTGTTTGTCAAACAAACAGTTACTTATGGCAACTCAGATGAGGAGATGTTGAGAGAACATCATCTACGACAGTCCTCCAGGTGTGATCTAGGTCCCCAGTGTTACGGACCCCGTCAGCAGGCTGCGGCAGATAGATGGCTACTTTCGACAGGTGTGGATGGACGAGTTGTGTGCCTGGGTGTTTGCCATCTAGGACCTGGGACAGGTCTGTGGTGTGGTGGAAGCAGCGACGTGCTGTATTGGTACACGCTCCCATCTAAGTTGTATTTTCTCTGTGGCTTTTGGTTACACACTGATTGGGCTTCTCAGTCCGTCTAAACCACCATGCTTGTTTGCAAATGGCTTTGGACTTGAGATGATGTTTAGAGTTTTTTTTGTCGTGCACCACCTGCTTTGTGTGATTGTACGGGTGCAACGTACAATGTGCTGTGAGCTGGCTCTGACTAAAAGCTTGGAGGTTGTCAGCCACAATACAGGTAAACCCCAGATGCAGCAGAAAGGCAATAATAATAGAAGGTGCAGATTATTATTATTTTTGCTTTGTGGTTAATTTGATTCATTTAACCTTGATGATAATGGTTTTGTTGTGTGAAGATGACTGTCTAAATGTGTTCCTTGTGACAAACTAATACATATCACTCAAAACTAAGTCAAATCTAATTTGCTGTCTTCAGATGAGGTTCCAGAGGAGCTGGTTGATCCTTTCTACAGGGACCAGTACAACCAGGAGCACCTGAAGCCTCCAGTCGCCTGTCTCCTCCAGTCCGCCGAGCTCTACTGCCGGGCGGGAAGCCTGATCCTCCGGAGTGATGCTGTCAAACCCTTACTGGGACACAACGCTGTCATCCAGGCCTTGGCTCAGAAAGGGCTCTATGTAACTGATCAGGATCGGCTGGTCACCGAACGAGATCTCACCAGCACACCAATACACATGGTGAGTGGTGATACCTCCTGAAATGGAGCACTTTGATTAATGTTTGTTTTTTTTAGCAGTAAAAGGAGCCATTATGAAGTGTAAAAGGGTTAATCCCCCCCCCCCCCCCCACACACACACACACATCACCACCATCAACAACAACAATACTGTTTAATGCAACTGAAATAAATAGTAGCATATGCATCTCAAAATAAAGACAGTTTATATCTTGGCACACCCTGTGCATGCTAGGTGAGGTCAAAGGGCATGGCTACCCAGAAAATGTCAATCATGGCACATCATTAAACAAACCGGCAAACAGATTTTATTTCAAGCTCTCACTGTTTCACCATGGGTATTTTAGGAACACAACAAGCCGGCTCCTTGGATTGAATTTTGTCATGTAGCCACGTATCTGATTCTGTCTGACACTGTGGTGTCAATTCTGTGCCAAATCTGACTTTTGAACAAAAACTATGGTGTCAGATCAGCACCAAAACCACACGCGTAAAAATGCCTTCACGTGTAGATATTCACTGTGCGCTTGCAAATTATCACATCTCTGCGCATGAGGACCAGCGCTCCCCCCGCCTGCTCAAAGTTGGTTTCTGCTGGTGCGCAGAGAATTCCTGCTCTAGTTTTAAACTAGTTTTAAAACATTATTGGATTCAATCAATGATCGAGATTTATAATTAAGTTTAAACTCATTTCTCCAATGAGTAATGTTTGGTTTTGTCTTGAAAAAATGACATTTGTGTATGTAATGTTTTACATACACAAATGTCAAATTTTTTTTTTACATGCACAAAATTATATTATTAATACCAAAGTCATTACAATTACTTAATAATTGTCTCACAAATTCACCCAAAAGAGATTATAGTCTTAAAGATTTTGGAAAGGAGGATATACAAAAGATTAGATGTAACTATTTAACATTCCCAGTCTCATCAAAGATGAAAACATTTAAAATTATTTAACAAGATTTATCCAACTAAGGAGTTTTTAAAACAGAGATTCCAAATGAACGTCAGTAACTGACTGGAACTGAAGACCTGCTGGACCATCTTTCCTTTTTGTGTGAAACAGTGCAAAGCTTTTGGTTTGACCTTCAAGATTGTCTCTAAAGGAGTCTGGATCGGCGATCGAACCATCACAGACATCAGATTTGGACAAACATTATTCATTGGAAAAAATAGTTTAAAGTTCATTATAAGTCTCTGTCATTGATTGAATCCAATAATGTTTTAAAACTAGTTTCTTTTATAGACACATTTGATTTGTAAATGTTTGGTTGCCCTATATTTTCTTTTCTTTATTATTTGTAAATAATATTCAATAAGCCCCTTATGTTCTTGTATTTGTATTTTCATGTATGTAGCATTTCAAGATTTTGTACAGGACCTATTTTGTTGGATTTGATGCATAAATAATTTTTTTTTTTTTTTTTTAAAGGAGATGCCGTTGTGTCCTTCAGGGAGGTGGTGGCGTAAAGGTTTGCACATGATTTAAGAGGTTTTAATTTGTCATCTGATGGTTAATAATCACATTATTCCCTTTGATCGCTTTGGGTGTAGAGAGTCAGAGTCAGACTCAGATGCACCGGTGTCAGGAGGTGATTTTTAGGACTTTCTGTAATTTATTATTAAATAATGCTGAATTTATGAAGAAAAGATTGTTGTACAGAAGCTTCAGAGATTTGTCGCTGAGATAGATGATGATTGGAGTGAAGTTTTAAGCAGAAACGAGGTGATAATCGCTTAACGCCGTTGTCTCCGACTGACTTCTGCGTTACAGAGGAGGGCTGTCGGTCAAACCTTGCTCTCCAGAGATGACCAATCACAGCAGAGCCAGTGCCAACCTGGCTCCCTCCCCCATAGTGCCATAATCCAGCCCCCATAGTGCCATAAATTTCAAGCGAGAGAGCAGGAATTCCCTGCGCGTGAGTAGAAATCAACTTCGAGCGGGCGGGGGGAGCGCTGGTCCTCACGTGTAGCACCTTTGCGTGCGTGATGTGAATATCTATGTGTGAACGCATTTTTTTTTTTGTGAGTGGGTTTGGCGCTGATCTGACGCCATAAAAAACATGCAAAAATAACAAGTGTAAATTCACACCTTTTTCCACATCCCCCAAAAAAAAACTGTATTAAAAAAACACCGTCATGTGAAGTCTGGGAGCTTGTGTTGGTGTAATGTCGCTGCATCCACAACACCAGGGAATCACCTCGAGTCCTGGGTGGCAGCCACTCAGGCAGACAGCCTGTCCATAAAAATACTGTAAACATATAAATTCACAGAAACATTTTGCAAAAACACAAAAAATTTTGCCAAAATTGCTTGTTGTTCAAAACATTTTTCAGCACTAGTTACAGCTTTTTACATATCTTGACACCAATGTTTGCAGCCGAATGTTGTGGTTTAAGCAGTTTCTGCCAATACGAACCCACATTGCACCACGTGAATGATTGATTGATAGAGAGAGAGATTTCTTAGTACAGTGGAACCTCAGTTTTAGAACTTAATTGGTTCCTAAATGTTGTTTTTAAACCAAAACCAATTTTTCCTTAAGAAACAATGTAAAATGGATTAATCTGTTCCTAGCCTCAAAAAGAACACTGTTTTTTATCTTTTTAACAGCATTTCATGCATAAAAGGCAGACAAAATACAAAGAAATACTGTACAGTAATTATAATAAAGTAGACACAATTTAATTTCACCTTACCTGCACAGAAGAGACTTGATGATGTACATGGACGATGAAGGGGACGGATGTTACTGTCCGTTAGGATGTTTCATCGCACAACAAGCCAGATTATTTCAGGTGTTGCAGTGAAACTCTGGTCAGATTTATTGTTGTATGCTAACGGTGTTAGCACTTTTAGCAGCTGTTGGTAGCTTCACCTGTTAGCTCCACCTAATGTATGATTACTGGAAAAAAAAAAAAACCTGCCTCAGAACTTTTAATGCCCACAGCAAAGAAAACCGTTAGGAGAACCACCACGCAGTCCCCAAAAATATGATTTAATAAACACCCGAACACAAAAGAGGTTGGTCGATGCTGAGAGGTTGGTCCATGCTTTTGTCTCCTCCAGGTTGAACTATTGCAATGCCCTCCTCGTCGGGACCCCTGGTAAAAACCTGCAAAAGCTGCAGCACATCCAGAACTGCTGCCCGGGTCCTGACGAGGAGGCGCAAGTTTGACCACATCACCCCTGTCCTCAGATCCCGCCACTGGCTGCCCATCAAATACAGAATAGAGTACAAACTCTGCCTCCTGACTTATCAGTGCATGCACGGAACCGCCCCTGCCTACCTCAGTGAACTCCTCACCCCACACACCACCTCAAGATCTCTCCGCTCTACCACCTCCTCACACTGCCTTCACCAACCCAGGACCAGACTCTCCACCATGGGAGACAGGGCCTTCCAGGCAGTGGCCCCTCGGCTCTGGAACTCCCTCCCAGAGACCCTGAGGGCCCCACAAAGTGTGGAGGCCTTTAAAAAAGGCCTAAAGACATTGTTATTTCAAAAGGCCTTTTAGATATCTTATTGTTTGAAATGGTTTCTACAAAATCTGTTTTTGAAATCTGTTTAATTCTGTTTTTAAATCCTTGCTGTAGCACTTTGAGATTTCTTTGAAATGTAAGGTGCAATACAAATAAAATGTATTATTATTATTATTATTAAAACAAAAATAACCCTTCTTCTTCTTTAAGTTTATTGCCAGATTGCAACCCAACACAGTGCATTACTGCTACCTACTGTGGCAGAGGTGTTCGCACACCAACACTTCGAGAAGTGATGCATGTTTTGTTCAGAAAATATGTTCAGGAACTGATTTATTTGTAAAAGTGCCGTTCTAAAACCGAGGTTCCATTGTACAGATAGTATACTGTTGACTTACAGAGAAGGACTTTAAAATTTAAAACTACCCACAGAACTTGTCATTAAAAAGTGAAGAAAGTCTGCTTGTTCTGGAAGTGATCTGGCTGTTTCATTGCATTTTGTTTTAATGGATGAATTAAATGCAAATCCTTTCATGTAAAATTGGACACTGAATGGCTGGTATCTTCTGTTATCACTCTATCTTCTGTATCAGAAAAGATTTTCAAGATAACAGCAACAAAAAGACCTTTGGAATGGTGCTAATGTTTCAGTAAATGTTCCAGGTAGTACATTTTGTCTTTTAGTATGGTGTATGTTATAATGTGTTATAGTTTGGCACACTGTTTTTACTGGCAGACTGTGTCCGTGTGTTCTGGCCACTAATAAGGAACCGTAGCATAATACAGTCTCACTTACAGTTTCATGTTGCAAACTGCTCGTGCCATATTGACTAAAGGGCAGGAAAAGCTGGTTATAAAACTAAATTCAACATCACGGCTGCAAATTCAAGTAGATGGCTGTAATGTAACAGTCCCTGACATGCTGAAGTCTTTATGTCCCCGCTAGAGACCCAAGTGCATCAACCTGGGCTGTAATTATAGCCCAGTTTTTGTAGGTCATAACGGGAAAGTTCATTGTAGAATGTATTTGTAGGCATCTTGAACCATCACAACTTATCGAGAGTGCCCAATACACCTCCAAAACACCACTGAGACACTATCAAGACTATCCTAAGATCCACCATGATGGTTTCATGATCAAAAATTATGTATGTGGGAATGAGGCATAACCCATGATCTCACAGCAGTTTGGGATAGTTCAACTGAGTCACATAACTGAGCGAGAGAGAAAGAAAAGCTACTCTAGACATTATTCATGAGTTTCACTGAATAAATGCTAAATGGATTGCATTTATATAGCGCTTTTTCATCTGTATCAGATGTTCAGAGCGCTTTGCAGCCATTCACACAAGAGAAACACAAATATCAGGGTGGTGCCATGCAAGGCACGCACTACACACCGGGAGCGTGTAAGGGATTAAGGACCTTGCCCAAGGGCCTTTAGTGATTTTCCAGTCTGGCTGGGTTTTGAACTGAGGATCCTCTGGTCTGAAGCCCAACGCTTTAACCACTAGACCATCACCTCCCCATAACTGAAGTTATTACTCTTGTTCAACATATGAGCAGAGTCAACTGCCTCATCTTTCTTTATTTACTCTCAAATTATTATTAGTTCAGCCACCAGAGGATGCGATGCAGTCAGGTAAATTCACACACTGCCGGGGCACCTTGCCCTATCCACCATACCATTTAACCATTCTAGCTCCTGGATGGCAGACACCCAACCCAATGTGATGTACTGATTTAAAAACCTTTAAAGTCATGGATCAGTTGACAGATGCAGACACGGGTCAAGTCTGGGCAACTTGGTGGCCAAGTGGTCAGTGGACTTGCTTCTAAAACAGAATGTTCTGAGTTCAAAACCACCTGTGCTGATTCTCTATGTAATTTGGACTTGCACCAGGAAGAGCATCTGGCATAAAACTTGGGGCAAATCAACATGCAGATCCATATCAAATCTGCTGTGATGAGCAAAATGGGAAAAGCTGAAAGAACTTATTTCCGTTGGTCAAGTCCATAATCTGTAATAGTGCCATCATAGTAGGGATCAACCAATGTGGGCATTTCTATGGTCTGTGCTGATTTGAAGAGGGTGTCCGATGGCTGATTATATAATGGTGATGCATGTTTTTGGTTTTGGTTTTAATCCATGAGACACAATACATCAATTTAATAATAAAACTACGAGGTAACGTTACCTTGAGCTTTGGCACATATGCCAATGTTTCAAAACACCCATTGCTGTGGTTTTAAGGCACCAATTTGCCTGGGGTGTGTGTTTGGGGGAGGGAGGGGCACCATTTCAAAAAAGTCACAGTGACAAGTTTGCACTCAAACCTATCAGATGTGACTGTGGGTGGATTTGTTAAAAATTGGCGTTGTAAGCACAGACATTGGCCAAGACACATTATGTAATACCCACATTTAATCACCTCATTAAATTAATAGTCCGGTTCATTGTCTGACTGATTAATTGGTGTGTCACTATCATTGTGGATATTCTTGTAAAGTTTGCCATATCTTTTTCTCCTGTCTGCATGTGGGGATGTTGTGCTTGTGCGCCATCACTCCATGTGTCCTGTTATTACATCCTCCAAAATTTGTCCCGCTGAAAGCGAAAACAGCCACTAATGACAGGTTAATGGTAACAACCCGTTACTCACTATTCAGCCCGTGTCATCAGACAGCACGGGGCGAGCACTCGTTGGCTTGGGCAGGGCGACGGAGACACAGAGAGATACTCCAGCAGCATTTTGAGTGCAGCTGATTGGTCCACAGAACATTTTACGGTTCTGAACGCAGTGTGATTCTGTGAGGATCCACACACACACACACACACACACACACACACACACACGCACACACTCTCATGGCTGGAGAACGGGCATTTCTGCTGACGCCAAAAGGTGTCTGCAATGCAGTGCGCCCTCCCTCCTTCTCGTGCTCACCCCCGCTCTGTCGATCTCTCACTTTCTGTCACCTAACTCCTCACGACATTCTCGCTCACGCCTCATTTTGAGTCTTTCTATCGGTGTCCTGTCTCATCTAAAGTCTAACCAAAATGAGATTTCAGCTCCTGAATTTTTCATTAAATGTTAAGCATATTTCATCTTGTTCATCTGTGCTTTCACGTGTCTTTTTTCCTCATTTTATTCACATCGGCTCCGTGTGATGCTTCAAAGTCACGATGCAAGGACATTTCTGACATTGACTGAGGATGTAATGAAGGTGGTGTTGGTGGTGGTGGTGGGGGGGGGGATTTGGTGCAAAACTAAGCAATCCCATTATAAAATGCACTTGCGCTGAAGATGTGTGTCTGTGTGATTGTCTCTGTGTGTCTGTGACCAGTTTTAGTGGCATCGTGAAGAAAACGTGGCCCAAATTTGCATTTTTGTTTTGTAAGATTATTGACCTTCATTTGTATGTTAATCTCGCCAATCTTTTGGTTGCTCCACAAAGTAGAAATAAATGGATGGAACTGTGTGGATTTGTGCAGTCAGCACTCGAGACTGTGATTGGCTAAAGTCTGTTTTTTTTTTTTTTTTATTTGGGTTATGGTATACTTGAAAAGAAGATGATGACTTCATGGTTTTTCCGAATACTATGTAACAGACGAATAACTCATATCAAAAGAAGGAGGAGGAAGAGGAGGAGGAGGCGAGTGGCAGTCTGACAGAGGGTAGCTGACTTTTGAGAGGGAGGCGGGCTGATGGAGATTAGGGGCCATTTGGTTGCAATCCTGCCGGAAACAGAAAAGTAGAGAAAGAGGTGAATGGAAAGGATGAGTGTGAAACTCCAAGAGAATGCACAGAGGAAGCAGGGTGGGGAAAAAGAAAAGAGGGAGAGCGTGCATGGAGGGGAGAAGAGGGTGTATAAGCGTTGCCTTTTTTTGGCGGGCAAAAGGACACGTGTGTGCCAGAGAAGGAGTGGAAACGGCAAGGTTTATATTACCATCTGGAAAGATGGAGAGAAGAAGGGGAGGCGAATACAGGGGTAGGAGGAGGGTGGGAGAAGGGAGACGTGGTGCACGACTGCAGCACTTTGGAGGGTGGGGTCTTAAATCAAAGCACGTCTGGGCCACAAATGAGAACACCCTCCTCTCACAGCTTCAGTTGAGCTGACGGAGATTCGGCAGAATCCTTAAAACCCGATTTCCTTTGTATCTTTCCTGATTCTCTTCACTGCTTTCAGTCCGCATGTGGGCATCACACCATCCTGAGTGATAAAACACTGAAATGAGGATGTGATGGAGTGAGAGAGAGTCTGAGCAGTCATTAGAAGGAAATGAGAAATAAAGAAAATGTTCCTTTCATGCTATTATTTTATGTTCATGCTCGAGATGTACGGCTATATATGGTGGAAGAGTTTTGATGTGTTCTATCAATATCATAATAAAAAATGTGGGAAATGTGAAGCGCTGTGAATACGTTCCCGGATGCACTGTACAGTCCATGGTTGTAGCCAGTGCTAGTAGCATGTCGCTGAATTTTCAGAATTGTGCAGTTTAGTTTGCTGTTGAGACCAAAGTCTGAGGAGTCCCCCAGAGTGCCCATTCGGAACCCTTCTTCTGAAACAGATCGGCTTTTTGACTTCTACAACAGGTCTAGAAAGGTTAGATCAAGTCTGGGAGCATCCACATCATTGAATCCACCACAGTGGATAATCATCCTTGGTTTTGAATGGCAGCCACCCCGGCAGTTGACCAGTCTATCCCCACCTCTCAAAAAATTAACAACTATTTGCCACAGCGTCCACCCCCCCCCCCCCCCCCCCCCCCCCGCCTTTTTCACTTTCTGAGGTCATCAACACTGTGCCACCTATGTGTTGGGTTATACTCAGAGAAACGGGTCACATGGCCAAAAAGTTGTAGCTGGGGTTCCCTCACAATTCGTTGTTTCGTATTTGTGAATCTCACACTGTCTGGTGGTCCGTGACACACTCGAGAGGTCGGTTTCAGCTCCGGTGTCAAGAGCTCAGCACTCGCAGTGTAAACCCATCTCGTGAAGTATGGGCAATAAGAAGCAGGGCGCAGCAGAAGTCCATCACGGGTGCTACACCTCCTCCAGATAACCCTCTCAACTTGGGAGAGTGTATATTCATCATAATTGCCCGTTGAACTCGCTAAATTAACACCATCCACATCCTCGCTTTACCATTGTTTACATGTACTTTACATGTACTGTGAGACAGCGGAACTCTGCTGGCACCGCGGTGCATTCTGGGAAGTGCAGGCAGCCACCAGGGGCATTATGCGAAATGCTGAAACACCGAATGCAAATGATAGTCCTCATCCATCTCACTTCATAATCGTTCCTCTGATACAAAGTTATTCCAGTGCACCCAAGGATCCTCTACAGAGACTTAGTACCAACAATGTCCAGTTGTTGCCTTAAGCCCCTTTCACACACCCCCCCGGTTGCTCCCAGTTGCGCCATGCATCATTATGACTATGCCACGTGGAAGTAACTCAGTGCCAAGACGATGCAGCTCGGCGCCACAACAGCGCGAGGGCGCAAAGGAGGAAGCAAGTCGGGCGCCGAAAAATTAAACCTGTTTAATTTTTTTGGCGTCCTGTGCTCGGCACAGAAAGGAAGTGGTTCCAGCGCAAGTCGGGGCAAAGGGGCGTTACCTGGCGTGACTCGAAGCCAATTTATGATTCCTGCTGTGTTCCGTTGTTCCAGCAGTATAAATCACACAGGATTGTTGTTATACCGTGTACTTAATGCAGTAAAAACTACATGCTGAAGAAAAAAAAAAAAGCAGAATGATTGCCAGAAATATCCAGTAAAAAGTTAGGACATCTCTAGTCCACTCATGGACGTTCGTTCACGCGCGCACATGTGAACAATTAAAAGAAAAGAAAGTGTGGCTCCAGGCATTAGTTCCTTGTTCTCTGCTCAAACTCTCACATCACAGTTAAAAAATGGACAAAAAAGGACATAAGTCCTGAGACAGGACATGTTAACATCAAATAGAAATCCAGACATCTCCACATTCGCTTGAAGGTTCGTTCGCGCGCATGCGCGCGCATCTCGCGGTCAAAGGAGGAAAGAAGAAAAAAATTGTCTGCAGGCAGTTAGTTCCTTTCTCTCCTCAAACTCTCTTATCACAGTTAAAAAAGGACATAAGTCCAGGACATGTCAACATCAAGTTGAACTCCAGACATCTCCACATTTGCTTTAAAGGACGGTTCGTGCACGCGCGCGCGCATCTCGCGGTCAAAGAAGGAAAGAACAGACAGCAAAAACAGCTCACTACTTCCAAGGGCAGCGACGTGTGTACTGTGTTCAGAAAACAGACTTGATGACAGGCAGAAAATGAGGCTATTTAAAGTTTAGAGTGAGGGGGAGCAACTGGCAGCACCTGGCAGCCAAACTCGCAGCGCAACGAGACGTCATCAGGCGCAAGTCGACACAGTAATTAACCGGCAATTAACTCCAAACAGGGTGGTTTTTCGGCGTCGTCATGGCGCAATGGGGAGCAACTGGGAGCAGCCCCGGTGTGAAAGGGGCTTTAGCACCCAGAAGGCCAAGGTCTGGTCAAATGACCAATCTACCGCTAAAGTCCACGGATAGTCAAATGACTCCAAGATCCCCTGTGGAGAGCTACTTCTGTTATGTAAACAAGGAAGTCTCAGAACACCTCAGGGGAGGGGCTGACTTGGTTAGCCACATTCTTGTGTTTGCATATTTGCTGTCTGAAAGGGCTGCTGATTTGTGCTTAGGTGGATAAATAACTTTACCCTGGAGGAGAGATGAAATTTTGTTTTCTGAATTGTATTGAAATGTACCAAAAAAACACACCAAAAGAAAACTTTGTTTTCTGGATTTTATTGAAATGTACCAAAATGTACCAAAAAACACACCAGAAAACGAAAATATATACAGTAGGTACAGGTTACAGTCACTCACAATGACTAACAGTCCCCACACTGTTATTATGTCATTATGTCCACATGATGATAGCAAGCAGACACACATGCGTCACAGTGGGCAGTTGTTAGTCCATGTCTATCCAAACACAGTACATGTTGTCCAGCTGGGACATCCAGAACGACAGATCTTTCAGCCGCTGTGGTGCACAGATAGTTGTAGCAATAGGTGTACTAGGCAGCTGTAATTTTACACGTTTTGCACACAACTCCTGCTTCATACGCAGCCCTTTCAGCTAAGCAGGCAAGTGACTCCAAGATCCCCTGTGGAGAGCTACTTCTGTTATGTAAACAAGGAAGTCTCAGAACACACAGACAGCAAATATGCAAACACAAGAATGTGGCTAGCCAAGTCAGCTAGCCAGGGTCATTTGACTCTCCATGGGCTTTATGCAAACACAAGAATGTGGCTAGCCAAGTCAGCTAGCCAGGGTCATTTGACTCTCCGTGGGCTTTACAGGTAGAAGAGAAAAGCTTGGACCTCCGAGTGTTAGGACACTGGTCAGCAGTAAAGTCTCACAACCATGTGGTAAGACAGAAAGCATCAAGACCCGAAAGACTTGGACCTTCATTTTCTTGCATAGGGTATCGGCATCGCCAAACACCTCTGCCGACTGACCTCTTAAATCCAGACGCTCTTCCCAGGCATCTCTCGTTCTCAAAGATCTGGATCATTCATAAACATAGAAAACTTTACACAAGGTAAAGTTTCATAATAACTTGTTGCTTATCTGTAAGTAAATGGCTCCAAGTTCTGATCCAGATTCATTCTTTACGGTTTAGAAATGTCCATTTCCTGAGTGATGGCCCTGTGATAAGGTTGGCACTGACTCTGATTGCTCTAAGAAGCCACACTCAGCCATCTGTAGTGACAGTAAGTACTGAAGCTCCTGTTAGATGGTGTGTGCACGTGTTTGCCAAAGCTCTTTGTGACCCGGGTCTGTGATTTACACAGCCTTATTAGGCATGTCTGCTGCACGAACACACACATGCTGGAGGCCTTTGTGAAGGGATAATAGACTGCACATGGCTTTTAAATCTATGGTGTGTACTGTCAACAGTAGTATCTTTCCCCCAGCTGTTACAGCAGTCTATAGATGTGTCAGCGGTAGCCACACAGACATGAAGTTGAATAAAACTCTGCAATATAAATGTTACAGTAAGAAAACCATAACGGGAAATCCTGTTTAATTAAGTTATTCCATATCAAATTGACCATTTTGGCAAAAATTTTCTCAGATTCCCCTGAAAAAAAAAATCACAGGTGCTCCTACACCAAATTTATTGACAAATGCCAAATATTAGGGTTGTATCAGCAATACTTTTAGAACTGTGGCCCTTTTTGTAATTAAATAATTTTATGTATTTGTCCGAACAAGCCTTTCAGTTCAGTTATTTATTTTATTTTGCATTTTCCATATCGTCCCACCTTTTGATCCCCTGATATGAAATACGGGGATATAGCGATCAGCATGCCAGTCTGTCCGTCCGTCCGTTAGCGCGATATCTCAAGACCCAGTTGACAGTTTCATTCAGATCCCCTAACACTTTGTATTACTGATTTGTGGGGATCTGGGGGATATGTCATCTCCTGATGACTCTTGTTCTCTCATTTGGTGTTGTACTTGATTGATTTGTTTGGAAAACATTTTTTAAAATTTCCAACTTCAGTCGCTCAGACTGTTTCTTTGTCTGCCTATCTGTCTGCATCATCTGACTGTCAGTGCACCTGTCACCAAGATCTGCTACAGATCTGGAGAAGAACACCTGCAGTTCCAAATATTTTGTAATATCCTGGATGTAGTGGAATATCGTGTGCAGAGACTGTTTCTCCAAGCACTAACTGAAACAGCACCCAAATATTCAGGCCTGTTTTGCATCATTGTTAAAGATAACATGTATTATTTAATCAGATTGAGAGACACAGGATCAGTTAGCAAATCAACATCAGTTAACCCTTGAATACAGTTTTTTTTTTTAACTCACCATTTATTTCCATGAGGTGCCCAGTTCAGCTGGTTGTCTGTTTAGAAAGGCTCTTTTTTTTCTCCCAAACATTTATTTAGCATTTTTTCATCAAAAAACAAAACCCTTGCACATCACTTACGAAGTGAAAACACAAAGAAAGTCTCAATACAGAAATGTGCCACATCCTGAACCTTCACAAAATGCCCAACAATATTCCAATCATAGGCCATCCATAATAATGATATAAATAATAATAATAATAATAATTAAAATAAAAAATGCTTCCATCACAATAATTTCAATCAGGTTCGATAGATTAAAAAATACATGGTTGTCACACTTTCAGAAACCCATCAGCTCCCAGGGGAGGTGATGGTCTAGTGGTTAACCAGTGCTTGAGCCCAGAGGTTCCTTGGTTCAAACCCCCATCTGGCCGGAAAATCACTAAGTTACCTTGTGCAAGGTCGCAGCCCTTGCACAATTTTTATTTATTTTTATTCTTTATTTATGTATTTATTTATTTATTTATTGTTATGAACTGTTTATGTCTTGTTCTGTATCTTTGTATGGGTCATGATTTTTGAGAAGTCCAAGACAAATTTCCCCATGGGGACATTAAAAGTATATATCTATCTATCTATCTATCTATCTATTTATATCTATCTATCCCCAAGTTTCTCCCAGTGTGTAGTGAGCGCCTTGCATGGCAGCAACCTGACATCGGTGTGTGAGTGTGAATGGGTGAATGTGAGGCATCAATGTAAAGTACTTTGAACTTCTGATATTGATGGAAAAGCACTATATAAATGCAGTCCATTTACCCTCTAAGACTAAACTTGAAAAAAAAATCAAGTTTTAAGAACAACATGAGATCTTTCAACCATAAAAAATGGGGCACATGGCGTTTTCCACGATAATAATAATTTGTGACATGCTAGCAAAGAGGCAAAGCTGATTACATCCATCTGCACATTAGTGAGGGACACAGTGGGGGCTCCAGAAACTCCAAAAACAGTAATCAGCGGACAAGGCTCCAGCCTGACACCAAGAACATGCGTGATAACACAAAATTTGAAATCCAATGTGATTGAAGTTTGGGGCAAAGAAATCATATGACTTGAATCAAGGGGAGAAGAGTTACATTTATCACACAGATCAGAAACATTGGGATAAATTTTGGATTATCTGGACTCTGACAAGTGCAGCCTGTGTACTACTTTTAATTGAATAAGGGAAAGTCTTGCACAAGATGACATGAATTCTGTCAACAGCCTTATCCCAGAAACCTTCCCCAAACTCCATACCCAACTCTTGATCCCAATTACAGATAGTTTTATTGACTGGATGATTGTCCATTGAAAGAATAAGATTATATATCCACAATATAAGAGCTTCTTTTTATGTGCACAATTTCAAAGCGGTCCTCCCAAGGATGTTTAGGTGGCTGAGAGGGGAACTCCAGAAAAATAGTAGATACACAATGTCTCACTTGAAAAAAAAAAGATATAAATGAGATGAGGGCAGGCCATATAAGGAAGACATATCCATAAAATTAAGAAAGATATTGTCCCTAAAAAAGATCACAGAAACATTTAATGCCCTTCTTATCCCATAGATGAAATGCAGTGTCTAAGAAGGAGGGAGGAAAGAGGTGATTATTACATGAAGGGTGAAGAGCAGAAGCACAAACACATTTGAAGGGAAGTTGAAATTGATACCATATTTTAAGCGAGGAAAATACAACAGGATTATTTGTGTACTGAGACAGGGACACAGGGAGAGTTGAAAAAATAAGGCAGGGAGAGAGGTAAACAAACAAGACTGTGCTTCTGACACCAAGTTGTATCAGAATCTTTTAACCAATAAATGTATTATTGAATATTAGCTGCCTAATAATAATACATCAGATTAGGTAAAGACAGACATCCACTGACCTGAAATTTTTATAGTAATGATTTATGAAGCCTTGGAGTTTTACCTCCCCATATAAATAAGGAAATCATTTGATTGATAGATTTATAAAAGGTTTTGTGTAAGAACAGAGGAATAAGCTGAAAAAGGTATAAAAACTTGGGTAGGGTAAAATATTCATTTTCACTATATTAATCATACCTAAAAGAGACTCTGATACAAACCTACAATCCAAATATTCTGACATCTGCGCCGTCCCTCCAGGTCTGCCATCTTGGAATTGTTGTTTTTTCGGATTGCAGCGTATTTGCCATTGAGCTGATCCAAATGTTGATCACAGTCAGTGTGCGGATTCAAGAGAATTAATACATAAGCCATAGTCACGCACTGCCGATTGGACACTATCCAGCTTGGACGTCAAACTTTCAAAAGAAGGACATTTTGTAGGTGGTCAAAAACGTTAAATACAAAAAAAATAAAACTGGGATTCCAAACAAAAAGTGTGAGGTTTGTAAGGTAAAAAAAATTGAACAGTACAGTGAGCTGAATATGTGTCTACTCACTAAACGTCATACTGGAAGTCTCAGGCGCTGAGTACTACTCTGGTTTTAGCCTGGAGTCATTGCGCTGGATCAGTTCTTCTGGTGTTGTTGTTTTTTGGGGGGGAACTTGTGGTCATGCTGGCTGTTAGCGGTTATGATTAGAGGGTTTACATTCTTGCTGGCTGCAGTCACCTGCATCACGGAACACCTGACAAACATATAAACACACACAGCATGATATTTGTTACTTGCAACCGCCATTTGATGGAGAATATTAGGAAAGGATTGTTGGTGTGACCAAACTGGAAATCGGAGAAATGTCAGGTTTGTGTAGGTGTAGAACTACATAAACTACAATATAAAAGTAGTTTAATGTGATGGTTATCAGAAAGTGTGTGTTTTGTAAAGTTGAGGTTTTGTTAATAGGAGCAAAAAAAAAAACTTGCTCAGCTGGCACAAACACGAAAAAATCAGAATGATACGAAAAATCTGTTGTAGCCAAATTAATCCTGTTACTTTGACTTTATGACAGGTTGAAATGTCCACACAAGGAAAAACCAGCCTGAAAAATAAAGGGCAACACGAACACGGTTTCAGAAGCACCGTCCATTCATCCATTATCTGTACTTTATGATCTTTTTGGTTGTGGTATTCTGCAACAAGTCCGAGTGAATCAGTTGACCACAAGGATCACACACCGCAGCCGTTCACCTTCAGATTCACACTGACAGGCATTATTACAATCACAACTTACCGTCTGTCTATTGTTGTTCTTCCCAGAGGCATTGTTGAAAAGGTCATATTTCTGTAACCACTGGATCGAATTATATCACATTTTGGATACAGGAAGTCAGTACAGCAATCTTTGGAAACAGTTAAGAACCTTTCGTATTCCATCCTTCTGACTGCTCCTCTCAGGTGTATTCTTGAGAAGCATACCAGTAGTAAAATGTTGTTGTTTTACCTGCCTGTTGCTGCCATGTCTTCCTGTAGAGTTCTCACCTGGCACTTATTGACACGCTGATGATGGCCTACACGGTGGAGATGGTGAGCGTGGAGCGGGTGATGTCCTGCATCAACAGATACTCCTCTGCTGACCCATCAAACAGTGACAGACACATCCAGCAGCTGCCGTATGACACCGAGGACGCAATCACCACTTGGATCAATAAGGTGCTCTCACACACACAACACCCAGGGGCAGAATTGGACATCTGCTGTGTGTGCACGCACGCACACACACCCACACACACACACAGCGCAGCCAGTTCATCAGATGTTGCTATGTGCAGGAAGTCAGTCACTCAGACATTTCACTTGTGAGCAACATAATTTCAATTGTACTGGCCCAGTTGTCACCAGACCTGGTACATGCATTACGCACAGTGACCCCGCAAAGCCTAATTTTGGGTTCAAAAGGTCCAAGGTCAAGATCACTGGACCTTACCTTATAAAAATCTTGTGAGCACATTTTTTTTTAATGCCTAATTGTCATCACACTTGGTATGTGTCTTAGGTATATTGACCCCAAGAAGCCTATTGGCTTTGGGGTCAGCAGATCAGAGGTCAATAGAGTGTACTTTGTAAAAAAAAAAAAAAAAAAAAATCTTTTGAGCTCAATAATGTCTTTCCTAATTGCCTGTCTTTCACCACTCTTGTTATGTGTGTTGGGCACGATGAACCCAAGAAGCCTATTAATTTGGGGGTCAAAAGGTTAAAGTCAAGGCCACTGGAGCATACTTTGTAAAAATCCTGTATGTATGTTTGTGCGTTTTTTTG
Organism: Thalassophryne amazonica; assembly: GCF_902500255.1. Classification (NCBI taxonomy): domain Eukaryota; kingdom Metazoa; phylum Chordata; class Actinopteri; order Batrachoidiformes; family Batrachoididae; genus Thalassophryne; species Thalassophryne amazonica. The sequence continues at coordinate 64,934,118 of NC_047114.1, read as the reverse complement.
TTGTTGTTGTTGTTGTTTGTTTTTTTGTTTTGTTTTGTTTTTTGTGCGTTTTTTTGTTGTTGTTTTTAGCTCAATTGTCACCAAACATGATATCTGTGTTAGGTCTGTTAACCTAAAGAAGCCTTTTGGCTTTGGGGTCAACAAGTCAAAGGTCAAGGTCACTGGCGCATAGTAACTCCCTTCAGCTTCTCCTTTGTTTTTCGCTCAGGGTCACCAGAGCAAATCTGAGGCAGGTTTGCATGTTGAATTGGCACAAATTTTATGCCAGATGCCCTTCCTGGCACAACTCTACATTACATGGCGAAGGAGCAGGGGTGGGGTTTGACTCGGGAACCTTCCGCACTGGAAACATGCTTTAGGGCCCCTTCACACATCCGTGAAATCCCATGATGAAATCCGCGGGATTCCGCGGATTTCATCATGGGTAGTGAGGTGGGGTGTTAGTGATGTACTCTTTAATCGTGAACATCACTGAGTTTTTTAAATGCTTATCACAGCGTTCTCTTTTTTTACGACATCGTGTAAGTTTTATAAGTCAGCGGACACTGATCTGTGTGTTACAGATACAAATCAGTTTCCTCGGATCCGCGGAGTTTCGCAGAGGAAAAATGCCACTCAAAGCGTAGCTGTTACGACAGTTGTTGTAAAGCAGGGCTGGTTGGTTGCTGCGGTGACGCTGTGTGGCTCCTGTGCGACGCTTAAGCTAAACTTACCATGTGGACACCCCAAACTTTTAGAGCTTTCAAGTTTTTAAAAGAAGATTTGTGCAGCATGTCTGTGTCATGGAGCGACGTCGCACAGAGAGAAGATGGCGAGAAAGACTGTTTGAAAAAGTCTTATAAGGACAAGAATCCATGGAATCGTCGCTGGCTTCATCAACACACCTGAAAGATAAAAGAAACGGGAAAAGTGAACTGTGCCCTCTCAGGAAACACGGTAAGAATTTTTCTCTCCCTGGAAAATAAACATTCTGCTGTTCAAACAGGAATTTAGACAAAATGATGTCACTTTTTTCACTAATCTAGACTCACTGTAAAAAAGACATTGTGGCTTTGAATGGATTTAGGCTGCATGAATGTACACAAGAATATAAGTGACGTTTTACTATAAGGTATGTTATTAATATTTTACCATGATTTTCCAAATATTATTCAAGCTTTAGCTGTGGTTTTTGAAATGCTGTAACAGTCTTTTCAGTCTTCATAAATTTCATGTAATTTAAGTGTTCTGAGTTAATGCATAATTTGGTTTACAATTAAAAGGAAAATCATTCCAGGTCCTACTTCCATGTCATATTCTGTTATTTCAGCATCATCATTAACAGGTAAAGTAAAAGGTTGAATATTGGATCATTTAAATATCCACTAATTTTGAGATTTGTTCTTTCAGGACATGCTGGAAAAAGTATTATTAGATAAAAATTTAATTCTGGGGCCCTACAGGGCCCTAGACCCCGGCTCCTGGGGAGCTGTACCCCCCCCAGACCCCCCTGCAAATTTTCATCGGATTTCACAATTTTCATTTCACAGCCCTGCACATAACATGAAAGACGCAGAAATCTGAAGAAAATCCACGAACCAAAAATGAAATGGGGAATCACGAAACATTCCACCTGTTGTCGGGAGGGACGCGCGTTCAGACAGGCGTGCACGTAACCATCGCCGCGGCTCGTGTTCGTGCGCACGAACACAGCGAGCACTTTCCACTCAAGCACGTGGAAAGTTGCGCACCCAGCAGCAGAGCAAAAAATTCATAATACACGACAATTTATAATACTTACTCCCTGTTATCAAGAGCGGACTTAGCTTCCGCCTAGACGTACACAGGAAGTAATGAAGTGACGTGGATTACTGTTCTCTTTTTTATGTTTTACATGAATTACCTGATGTGCTCGAGCCGCCCGTCTCCCGTCTCATGAAGAGTCGGCTCCCGTCTCATGAAGAGTCAGCTCCCGTCTCATGAAGAGCCAGCTCTTGTGTCGTGAACACATGCAGCTGGCATTGCATGTCCGCCGCGGACTGATCCACTGCAAATGTTATATGTGTTTTAATTATTACAATGTGGGGAAATTCTGCAGTGACTCACGTCTCGCGAGGGCATCCCTTGGGGTTGATTTCCTGCATGGCACGATATTCACGTTGCTGTGCACTGACGCGGCGGTCAGCTGAAGCGATATGTTTTAATTTATTCTGACGTGAGGACAGCATGCCTACGTCCGAGCTTCACGCTATAGTTATGCGGCTTAATATCCTACAAGCCAGTACAGGTGTTCCCCAGCTGTGACTTGCAAGAACAGATATCTGAATAGCTGCACGTCGTAGTGCGCTGGTGGACATCAAACAATTTTGGATTCATGGTGTGTGTGTGTGTGTGTGTGTGTGTGTGTGTGTGTGTGTGTGTGTGTGTGTGTGTGTGTGTGTGTGTGTGTGTGTGTGTGTGTTGATGGGGGAACAACACACTCCACACACCATTTGTGTGTGCGTGTGGGAGGGGAGTTCGGCACAGTTATACCCATGTGTGTTGCTAGGTGACGCCACACTTGTGTTGCAGTTAGACACTTTTCACAGACAGATCAAATGTGGTCACCTGCTCTCTACTATCATACCAGGATAGCCCCGCCTTTTCTAAGTGTCCAACGAGCGGTGCTAGATGTTCGTGTGTGGCACCTGGAATTTGGCTGACACCTGCCGAGAGAGGGATCAAATGAGCATGCGCAGGGCATTCGCTGTCTTTTGGCCACTTGTGTGCGCGAATGGTTGTGGCGACAGGTGCACGAGGTATTTCAGGCGGCTCCGATTTTTCACAAATGGCATGCAATTCCTCCTTCGTGCGCTAGTCGGCTTCAATCGTGTTATGTGTGAAGAGGCACTTAAACGCGGTGACCCCAACAAGCCTGCTGGCTTTGGGGTCACAAGGTCAAAGGTCAAAATCACTGAACTGTGCTTTGTAATATTGTCAATATTTAGCTTTTCAATGATTGTTCAGGGTGTCATGGTTTAGTGCAGACTTTGCGCTTGTTTTTTGGGGGGATGTTTTTTTTTTGTTTTGTTTTTTGAGTTACCTGTAATGTTACATAAATCATCTTATTTTACTAATTGTTTATTGTCACTATCTTCACAGGAATGATGTGAATTTGATGCAGTTTGTTGACTTGTTAGTATTTTAATCTAGATGAGAGCGGTCCTGACATGGCATGAATCACTCATGCATTTGTTTTTATCAACGCTGAGATTCCTCCATGCAGAAGCTCATGTGTTTCCTGTCCTGCTCCGTTTTGTATCCGAAGAGACAGGAAAATAAACATGGAGGATTTAATTCATCACACATGAAAACACACACACACGGGGTTGTCTGTGCACAGCATTGAGGCATTGCACGCCAGGCAAAGGGACTTCACGTGGCCTTGTATAAACTCTGAAAACAGGAGGCGCAAGTGGTCAAAAAAGAGACCTTGAAATGGAAGTAGTACTGTAATTCAGTTTATCTTTTAAGTTTTTTTCTGCAGTGTGATATAGTTGGCTTTTAACAGCGATGGACTGGTGTTTCATCCAGGGGGAGTCATAGACTCTCATCTGCTTCACACTCCAATATCCAGCGTTAAGCTCCAGCCTGATGGGCTCAGGGTCTGTGTGGGACTAATAAGAGGACATAGTGATGAAAAGTTTCTTTGATGTTTGCGAGGAATAGTTATCTGAAATTTGACTTTGATGTTTCTCACCCGCTTTCTCAGGTGAATGAACACCTAAGGGACATTCTCATAGAAGAACAGAAGCTGAGAGAAGCTTCCCTTCAGGAATCTAACACCGCAACACCCAAAGTAAGATCTGACATTCAAATACTAATTCTGTCATCAGTATGCACATAACATTATAATTTATGAACAGACACAGTACCAGGAGCATAATCTGACTTATGTGTCGTTGCTTTTAGTTGGACCAAGGGAAGGATTCATCAGGTTTTTGTTTTTTTTTAGCAAGTTATTTTCACAGATAACACACATGCACATTATTATTATTTCATTTTATTTTTCACAAAATATTTAATTTTAATTTTAATTTTTATATGTTTTTTGGATTGTGGTAGTATTCACTCCAAAGGAAGGGGGGTGTGATTAATATGATAATTCACTTCTAACTGCTAGGTGTGGATAATGGCGGTTAAATGTGTGTTAAGATGGATGAAAAGGTAGTACTACACACTCTAGTCCAGTTGGACATGTTGGGAGCCATCAATAAATTCTAAAAGAAGAAAGTAATAGAAGAAGACAAATGAATAAACCAAAAAATGTACATTTTAACTGTTACAATGGCCTAAGCAGTGGGTCACCTCTTTGAGTCTGGTCTGCTTGAGGTTTCTTCCTCTGTATCATTAGAGGGAGTTTTCCCTTACCACTGTCACCTGTGTGCTTGCTCTAGGGGTTAAAGACCTTACTTGTGTGAAGCACCGTGAGACAGCTTTGTTGTGATTTGGCACTGTATAAACAAAATAAATTGAATTTAATTGAAACTGTACACGGAAACTACAAGGAGTGACACAGTATCTGCCAAAAATAGCCTTGGTGTGTATTTATAGTGAATGAAAACATAGATGTTTTTGAAACTTTTCTGAAAAAATCAGGACATCCCTAGTTGAAATATAATTCTCTATTCTCTGGCTATGAGCCTCTGGCTGTTGGGACGTGGAACTTCACCTCGCTGGGGGGGGGGAAGGAGCCTGAGCTTGTGCGGGAGGTTGAGAGGTACCGACTAGAGATAGTCAGGCTCACCTCCACGCACAGCTTGAATGAGAGGGTTGTGTCCCTACACCTTCAGGTTGGGGACAGGTCTCTCACTGTTGTCTCGGCCTATGGGCCGAGTGGCAGTGCAGAGTACCCAACCTTCTTGGAGTCCCTGGCAGGGGTAGTAGATAGTGCTCCGACTGGGGACTCCATTGTTCTCCTGGGGGACTTCAACGCCCATGTGGGTGGTGACAGTGAGACCTGGAGGGGGGTGATTGGAAGCATGGCCTCCCCGAGCTGAACCTGAGTGGTGTTCAGTTGTTGGACTTCTGTGCTAACCACAGTTTGTCCATCACGAACACCATGTTCGAGCACAAGGGTGTCCATAAGTGCACGTGGCACCAGGACACCCTGAGCCGGAGGTCGATGATCGACTTTGTAGTCATATCATCTGACCTTCGGCCACGTGTCACGGACACTTGGGTAAAGAGACGGGCTGAGCTGTCAACTGATCACCTGGTGGTGAGTTGGATCCGCTGGGAGGAGAGGAAGCCGGTCAGACCTGACAGGCCCAAACATAGCGTGAGGGTCTGCTGGGAACGACTGGCGGAACTCTCTGTCAGCGAAGTCTTCAACTCCCACCTCCGGGAGAACTTCTCCCAGTTCCCGGGGGAGGTTGGAGACATGGAGTGGACCATGTTCTCCACCTCCATTGTCGATGCGGCCACCCGTAGCTGTGGTCACAAGGTCTCTGGTGCCTGTCGCAGCGGCAATCTCTGAACCCGATGGTGGACGCCGGAAGTAAGGGATGCCGTCAAGCTGAAGAAGGAGTCCTACTTGTCTTTGTTGGTAAATGGGACCCCAGAGGCAGCTTACAGGTACTGGCAGGCCAAGCCTCCTACAACCTGTGCGGTCGCAGAGGCAAAAACTCAGGTCTGGGAGGAGTTTGGGGAGGCCATGGAGGAGGACTATCGGTTGGCCTCGAAGAAATTCTCGCAAACCGTCCGACGCCTCAGGAGGCGGAAGCAGCTCTGTGCCGACACTGTCTATAGTGCGGGTGGGGAGCTGTTGACCCTGACTGGGGATGTTGTCAGGCGGTGGAAGGAATACTTCAAGGATCTCCCCACTCCCATCGTCACGTCTTCTGAAGAGCAAGCAGAGACTGGGGACTCAGAGGCGGACTCGTCCGTCACCCAGGCCAAAGTCACAGAGGTGGTCAAAAAGCTCCTTGGTGGAAAGGCTCCTGGGGTGGACGAAATCCTTCCTGAGTACCTTAAGTCTCTGGATGTTGTGGGACTGTCCTGGTTGACACGTCTCTGCAGCATCGCGTGGCAGTCGGGGACAGTGCCTCTGGATTGGCAGACCGGGGTGGTGGTCCTTCTGTTTAAGAAGGGGAACCGGGGGGTGTGTTCCAACTACAGGGGGATCACACTCCTCAGCCTCCCCGGTAAGGTCTATTCCAGAGTACTGGAGAGGAGAATTCGACCGATAGTCAAACCTTGGATTCAGGAGGAGCAGTGTGGTTTTCGTCCTGGTCGCGGCACACTGGACCAGCTCGACACCCTCCATTGGGTGCTTGAGGGTTCATGAGAGTTCTCCCAACCAGTCCACATGTGCTTTGTGGATCTGGAGAAGGCGTTTGACCATGTCCCTTGAGGCACCCTGCAGGGGGTGCTCTGGGAGTACGGGGTCCGGGGTACTTTGCTAAGGGCTATCTGGTCCCTCTACGACCGCAGCAGGTGCTTGGTTCGCATTGCCGGTAGTAAGTCAAACCTGTTTCCAGTGCACGTTGGCCTCCGCCAGGGCTACCCTTTGTCACCGGTTCTGTTCATCACCTTTATGGACAGAATTTCTAGGCGCAGCCAGAGTGTAGAAGGGGTCCGGTTTGGGAACCATAGAATCTCATCTCTGCTGTTTGCGGATGATGTGGTCCTGTTGGCTTTGTCAAACCAGGACCTTCAGCGTGCACCGGGGTAGTTTGCAGCCAAGCATAAAGCGTCCGGGATGAGGATCAGCACCTCCAAATCCGAGGCCATGGTTCTCCACCGGAAAAAGGTGCCTTGCCCTCTTCAGGTCGGTGAGGTGTCCTTGCCTCAAGTGGAGGAGTTTAAGTATCTCGGGGTCTTGTTCATGAATGAGGGACAGGTGGAGTGTCAACAGACAGATCGGTGCAGCGTCTGCAGTGATGCGGTCGCTGTATCGGACCGTCGTGGAGAAGAGAGAGCTGAGCAGGGGGCAAAGCTCTCGATTTACCAATCGATCTACGTTCCGACACTCACCTATGGTCATGGGATTTGGCTCATGACCGAAATAACAAGATCGCGATATATATATATCTTCTTCTTCTTCTTCTTTGTCTTTCGGCTGTTCCTGTTAGGGGTCGCCACAGCAGATCAATCGTTTCCATCTCACCCTGTCCTCTGTATCTTCCTCTGTCACACCAACCACCTGCATGTCCTCTCTCAGCACATCCTTGAACCTCCTCTTGGGTCTCCCTCTTCTCCTCCTGCCTGGTGGCTCCATCCTCAGCATCCTTCTCCCTATATACCCTGGGTCCCTCCTCTGCACATGTCCAAACCATCTCAATCTCCCCTCTCTGACTTTGTCTCCAAACCGTCCCACCTGAGCTGTCCCTCTGATATGTTCATTCCTAATCTTGTCCATTCTTGTCACTCCCAAAGAGAATCTCAACATCTTCAGCTCTGCCACCTCCAGCTCTGCCTCCTGTCTTTTTGTTAGTGCCACTGTCTCTAAACCATACAACATAGCTGGTCTCACTACTGTTTTGTAAACTTTCCCCTTCACTCTTGCTGATATTCTTCGGTCACAAATCACTCCTGCCACCTTTCTCCACCCACTCCACCCTGCCTGCACTCTCTTCTTCACCTCTCTACCACACTCTCCATTACTTTGAACAGTTGACCCCAAATATTTAAACTCATCTACTTTCACCACTTCTACTCCTTGTAACTGCACTATTCTACTGGGCTCCCTCTCATTCACACACATACTCAGTCTTGCTTCTACTGACTTTCATTCCCCTTCTCTCCAAAGCATATCTCCACTTCTCCAGACTAGACTCAACTTGCTCTCTACTCTCACTACAGATCACAATGTCATCTGCAAACAAGTCCATGGGAACTCCTGTCTGATCTCATCTGTCAACCTGTCCATCACCACTGCAAACAAGAAAGGACTCAGAGCTGATCCTTGGTGTAATCCCACCTCCACCTTGAATGAGTCTGTCATTCCGACTGCGCATCTCACCGCTGTCACACTATTCTTGTACATGTCCTGCACTACCCTAACATACTTCTCTGCCACTCCAGACTTCCTCATACAATGCCACAACTCTTCTCTTGGTACTGTATCATAAGCTTTTTCTAAGTCCACAAACACACAATGTAACTCTTTCTGTCCTTCTCTGTACTTTTCCAACAGTATTCTCAGAGCAAACATTGAATCTGTAGTGCTCTTTCTCAGCATGAAACCATATTGCTGCTCACAGATCTTCACCTGTTTTCTAAGCCTAGCTTCTACTACTCTTTCCCATAACTCCATGCTGTGGCTGATCAGCTTTATGCCTCTGTAGTTACTGCAGCTCTGCACATCACCCTTGTTCTTGAAAATAGGACCCAGCACACTTCGTCTCCACTCCTCAGGCATCCTCTCACTTTCCAAGATTTTATTAAACAATCTGGTTAGAAGCTCTACTGCCATCTCTCCTAGACATTTCCATGCCTCCATTGGAATGTCATCTGGACCAACTGCCTTTCCACTCTTCATCCTCTTCATAGCAGCCCTCACTTCTTCCTTGCTAATCTCTTTTACTTCCTGATTTACTCTCACCACATCATCCAGCCTTTTCTCTCGCTCATTTTCTTTATTCATCAACTCTTCAAAATATTCCCTCCACCTTCTCAGCACACACTCCTCACTTGTCAGCACATTACCATGTGCGTCTTTTACCACCCTAACCTGCTGCACATCCTTTCCAGCTCTGTCCCTTTGTCTGGCCAATCGGTACAAGTCCTCTTCTCCTTCCTTACTATTCAACTTCTTGTACAGCTCGCATTATGCCTTTTCCTTTGCTTTTGCCACTTCTCTTCTCGCCTTACGCCGCATCTCCTTGTACTCCTGTCTACTTTCTTCATCTCTCCGACTATCCCAAAACTTTTTCGCCAACCTCTTTCTCCTTATGCTTTCCTGGACCTCTTCATTCCACCACCAAGTCTCCTTGTCTTCCTTCCACTGTCCAGATGTCATACCCAGTACTGCCCTAATTGTCTCTCTCACCACATCTGCCGTACTTTTCCAGTTGTCCAAAATTGCTTCCCCTCCAACTAGTGCTTCTCTCACCTGCTCGCTAAATTTCACACAACAGTCTTCCTCCTTCAGCTTCCACCATCTGATCCTTTGTTGAGCTCTCACTCTCTTCTTCTTCTTTAACTCTAAAGTCATCCTACAAACAACCATCCTATGCTGTCTAGTGACACTCTCTCCTGCTATCACCTTACAGTCTGTGATTTCTTTTAGCTTGCATCTCCTATAAAGAATGTAGTCCACATGTGTGCACCTTCCTCCATCTTATATGTTACCCTGTGCTCCTCCCTTTTCTTAAAGTAGGTATTCACCACAGCCATTTCCATCCTTTTTGCAAAATCAACTACCATCTGTCCTTCCCCATTCCTATCCTTGATACCATATCTACCCATTACGTCCTCATCACCTCTGTTCCCTTCACCAACATGCCCATTGAAGTCTGCTCCTATCACCACTCTTTCATGCTTGGGCACACTCTCCACCACCTCATCTAACACACTCCAGAAATCTTCTTTCTCCTTCATCTCACAACCTACCTGTGGGGCATATGCACTGATGATATTCATCATCACCCCTTCAATTTCCAACGTCACACTCATCACCCTGTCAGACACTCGCTTAACCTCCAACACACTTTTAACATACTCTTCCTTTAAAATGACCCCAACACCATTTCTCTTCCTGTCCTCACCATGGTACAACAACTTGTACCCACCGCCGATGCTCCTGCTCTTACTTCCCTTCCACTTGGTCTCTTGCACACACAGTATGTGTTGTGAAAGTGTAGGAACACGGACCCACAACAGGGGGCGCAAATGAACGGACAATGGAGGAGTCGAATAACACTGCTTTTACTGCTGTGAAACAGGCACAACAAATACAACTGATTACAATATTGAAATGGAGTCCAATTACAACGGTGTCGTGTGGGCAGGCTCGACGATAGGAGACGTCTGTCCAAGTCGAACCGGAACAACCCGATTTCCTCTGCCACCGAACCCCGGGAATACTGGAGCCGCCAAGTCCCGAATTCCCAGGTGGCCACTGCCTCCGCTCGTCGGATCCGGTACTGCTGGCAAGAAACAGAAACAGTCAGGTGTGGATGCGGCTGCACCCAGCAACACGGAGGGTGGAGAGTCCACCTCCACCTCTCGTCAACAACAATGTAGGAAGGTGAGTACTTATCCGAATGTTGTCTAGTAGTCAGCTGTCCTACAGATAATCAAACGAGAATACAATTAAAGTCACACGTGTGTGCAGGCTGAGATGGTTACCTCTTTGGTAAGGCGATATCTCGGCAAATGAGGTGGAGATGCTGTCCTGTTGATATACCTCCTTGTTAATTGGGATCAGCTGTCTCCAGTGATGGGTGGCAGCTGTCATCCTGGCTGCTCCTGTAAGGCGGCAGCGCCCTCCGGTGCCTGGAGCCCGCACTCCAGGCAGGGCGCCCTCTAGTGGCGGTGGGCCAGCAGTACCTCCTCTTCAGCGGCCCACACAACAGGACCCCCCCCTCAACGGGCGCCTCCTGGCGCACGACCAGGCTTGTCAGGGTGGCGACGGTAGAAGTCGGCCAGGAGGGCCGGGTCCAGGATGAAGCCCTTCTTCACCCAGGAGCGTTCTTCGGGGCCGTACCCCTCCCAGTCCACCAGATACTGAAAACCCCGGCCCATCCGTCGGACGTCGAGGAGCCGGCGCACGGTCCAAGCCGGCTCTCCGTCGATGATCCGGGCAGGAGGTGGCGCCGGACCCGGAGTGCAGAGGGGTGAGGTGTGATGAGGCTTAATCCTAGAGACATGGAACACTGGGTGAATCCGCAGTGAGGCCGGAAGCTGGAGCCTCACTGCGGCGGGATTGATGACCTTAAGTATCTTATACGGACCAATGTATCATTCTTGCAGTTTTGGGGAGTCCACTTGTAGGGGAATGTCCTTGGTGGACAACCACACTTCCTGCCCGGGACGATACGTGGGGGCCGGGGCCCGCCGCCGGTCTGCATGGTTCTTCGCCCTCGTCCGGGCCCTTAACAAAGCAGAACGGGCGGCACACCACACCCGACGGCACTTCCGTAGGTGGGCCTGGACCGAGGGCACACCGACCTCCCCCTCAACCACCGGAAACAACGGGGGTTGATACCCCAAGCACACCTCGAAAGGGGAGAGGCCGGTGGCTGACGACACTTGACTGTTGTGGGCGTACTCGATCCAGGCCAGGTGGGTACTCCAGGCCGTCGGGTGCGCGGCTGTCACGCAGCGTAGGGTCTGCTCCATCTCCTGGTTGGCCCGTTCTGCTTGTCCGTTGGTCTGGGGGTGATACCCGGATGAGAGACTGACCGTGGCCCCCAGTTCCCGGGAAAAGCTCCTCCAAACATGCGAGGAGAACTGGGGACCGCGATCGGAGACGATGTCTGATGGTATCCCATGCAGACGGACGACGTGGTGGACTAGGAGGTCCGCTGTCTCCTGGGCCGTTGGTAGCTTCGGGAGGGCCACGAAGTGGGCCGCCTTGGAGAATCGGTCCACTATCGTGAGGATTACGGTGTTTCCCTGGGACGGCGGGAGGCCCGTGACAAAATCCAGGCCGATGTGAGACCAGGGGCGATGAGGCACGGGCAGCGGCTGTAGCAAACCCGATGTCTTGCGGTGGTCGGCCTTGCCCCTGGCGCAGGTGGTACAGGCCTGGATGTAACCCCGGACGTCGGCCTCCAGGGACGCCCACCAGAAGCGCTGCCGGACGACTGCCACGGTTCTTCGCACCCCAGGATGACAGGAGAGCTTAGAACCGTGACAGAAGTCCAGGACCGCAGCCCTAGCCTCTTTGGTCCGGTTCCGGGGTCCGGGTCTCGTGTCAGGGCCTCCCGGACGGTCTTCTCCACGTCCCAGGTAAGGGCGGCCGCGATAGCGGACTCCGGGATGATGTGATCCGGGGGATCCGACGACTCCGTTTTGACCTCATCTTCATGTACCCGGGACAAGGCATCCGATCTTTGATTTTTGGTCCCGGGACGGTAGGTGATCCGGAAGTCAAAACGGCCGAAGAACAGTGACCAGCGGGCTTGCCTGGGATTCAGCCGCTTGGCGGTCCTGATATACTCCAGGTTCCGGTGGTCAGTGAAAACCGTGAACGGCACTGACGTTCCCTCCAACAGATGTCTCCACTCCTCAAGAGCCTCTTTCACCGCAAGGAGCTCTCGATTGCCGACGTCATAGTTCCGTTCGGCTGGGGTCAACCTGCGGGAAAAATAGGCACACGGGTGAAGGACCTTATCGGTCTTTCCGCTCTGGGATAGCACGGCTCCTATCCCTGAGTCCGAGGCGTCCACTTCAACCACTAACTGGCGACTAGGATCGGGCTGCACCAGAACAGGTGCAGACGAGAAGCACCGTTTCAACTCCTTGAACGCGGCATTGCAACGATCCGACCAGGTGAAGGGGACTTTTGGAGAGGTCAGGGCTGTCAGGGGGCTAACTACCTGACTGTAGCCCTTAATGAACCTCCTGTAGAAATTGGCAAAGCCTAGGAACTGTTGCAACTTCCTACGGCTTGTGGGTTGGGGCCAGTCTCTCACCGCCGCGACCTTGGCCGGATCAGGAGCGACGGAGTTGGAGGAGATAATGAACCCCAAGAAGGACAAAGACGTGCGGTGGAACTCACACTTCTCGCCCTTCACAAACAGCCGGTTCTCCAACAACCGCTGCAGGACCTGACGTACATGCAGGACATGGGTCTCAGGATCCGGAGAAAAGATGAGAATATCGTCCAGATATACGAAGACGAACCGGTGCAGGAAATCCCGCAAGACATCGTTAACCAACGCTTGGAAAGTCGCGGGAGCGTTTGTGAGACCGAACGGCATGACCAGGTACTCAAAGTGCCCCAAGGGGGTGTTAAATGCCGTCTTCCAGTATGTCTACCTTTCTCCTCTCCATCATATCAGCCAGCTCTCTCCCTTTACCAGTCATACTACCAACATTCAAAGTCCCCACTCTCATTTCCACCCTTCTAGTTTTCTTCTTCTCCCGCTGTTCGTGGCAACGTTTTCCTCCTCTTCTTCATCGTCTTCGCCCAGCAGTAGCCCAATTTCCACCCGCACCCTGTTGGGCAATAGCACCGGTGGCGGACGTTGTTAACCAGGGCCGCGACCGATCCGGTATGGGAATTCGATTCTGAGTCTGCATAGATGCCAGACGCCAGATGCCCTTCCTGACGCAACCCTCCTTATTTATCCGGGCTTGGGACCGGCACTCAGAATGTACTGGCTGCACACCCCATGTGGCTGATTTATTTATATATATATATATATATATATATACTTTCAAAATTTTTTTATTAAATTTCCAACGCGAATGTATTCACATGTATACATACATATACATACATGTATATACATGTTCCCACACACATGGAGAAGAAAAGAAAAAAAAAACACAGCAAATGCACCTTGGAATTGAATAGTACAAATATAAAAACAATAATAGCAACAACCGAACCATCTTCCCAGTATTAGGCAGGTACCGGTATGGAAAGTACAGTTAAGTGCTCTACCCTTCCAAATGTTATGCAAACACCTATGTAGGAGCGTATGACGACTCCACTTCATCTTATTAGGATAGAGGTAGGACGTTGAACCTGCCCCCCCCCCCCCCCCCCCCCCCCCCAAAAGAAATACAGCTAAGGCACACACATCAGTCAGCAGGCTTGACTTTCTTCAAATATTGAGCTACTTGGATGTCAGGGGCCTACTCCGTAAACGTATTTTACAACGTGTACAAATCATGAAAGTAAGTTAGGAAGGGTCCCCAAGTCTTATAGAATTTGCCCTCAGTTCCTTTCAGTGAGAAGCGCATCTTTTCTAGAGCAAGACAGTGCATAATTTCCCTCAGCCATTGAGTATGTGTGGACGAGGTCGCCTCCCTCCACTTAAGCAAAATGGCCTGCCTGGCCAACAGGAGAGAGAAGGAGACCATGTGGTGCTCCGCCGAAGTCAGACGGGGGTCGTCAGGCCCAAAGGTGCCAAATAAGGCCATCATAGGATTTGGGTGGAGTTCACGTTTCAGGACATCCGATCGAAGGTTGTATTTATACCAAAAGGCGAGAGATATTCGCTGCCCAATAGTAGGAGCGCATGTTTGGTAATACCATGCCACCGTCAATCTTCAAACGTTGGAGGACTGCTTTGCTTACTCTGGGTTTCTTATTCTGCCAGATGTATGAAGAAATAGTCAAATCCAACAAGGTAAAAAAGGATTTGGGAACAAAAATAGGTAGAGATTGGAATAGGTATGTAAATTTAGGCAGTATGTTCATTTTTACAGAATTTATACGACCGGCTAGTGTCAATGAGAGGGGTGACCATTGTTGTAGAGACGTTCTCACCTGATTGTGGAGAGTTACGAAATTTTCGCGGAATAAGTCCTTAAATTTACGGGTGATCTCTAATCCCAAATAAGTAAACTGCCGTTTCTCAATTTTAAGGGGGGTACTGCTGTAGTCAGCCACCAGGGCCTCATCATTTAATGGAAAAAGCTTTGTCTTGTGGATGTTAATTTTGTAGCCGGACATACGTCCAAATTCTTCAAACAGAGATAACGCCACGGTCAGACAGTTAATTGGGTCAGAGATATACAACAAGAGGTCGTCAGCGTAAAGAGAGACTTTATGCTCCAAGCCACCCCTATTGATGCCTGGGATGTTAGTGCTGTTTCTAAGCATGACTGCAAGTGGCTCTATCGCTAAATCAAATAGGATCGGGCTCAACGGACAACACTGTCGTGTTCCACGGCTTAGTACGAACGGTTGGGATGTTATGCCATTCGTCCGTACAGTTGCCTTAGGTGCGGCATAGAGCAACTTAATCCAGCCTATAAACATGGGGCCGAAGCCAAATCTGCGTAGTGCTGAAAACAAATATTTCCACTCGACACGGTCGAATGCTTTCTCCGCATCAATAGAAACAATGCATTCCGGAATTTTATCTTGAGAGGGCGTATATAGCACGTCAAGAAGATGTCTGATATTAAAAAAAGCATGGCGGCTTTTAATAAAGCCGGTCTGATCGGTGGATATTATATGAGGGAGAGCCTCTTCCAATCTGAGAGCTAGGACTTTCGCTAAAATTTTGGCATCCGTATTAAGGAGTGAGATAGGGCGATAGGAGGCACAGTCAGTTGTGTCTTTTCCTTTCTTTGCAATAAATGATATGAAAGCCTCAGCCACTGATGGTGGAAGTGAGCCACGTTGGTGTGACTTATGTAGGACCGTTGCAAATTGCGATGAGAGGGGTTTGGAAAACTGTTTGAAAAATTCAGCGGGAAAACCGTCAGGACCCGGTGTCTTCCCAGACTGCATCCGAGAGATGGCTTGGGTTATTTCTGCTTGTGATATAGGAGCCTCTAGCTTCTCCATGAGGTCTACGGGAACAGAGGGAATAGGTAGTGAGTCAGAAAAGTACTAATACTAGCCTCATCTCCGTCAAATTCAGAGGAATATAGACTGGAATAAAAATTTCTAAACGTAGTGTTGATCTCATTGGGGTTGGAAGTCATTTCCCCATTTTCAGAGTGGATGGCCGATATGTGTTGTTTGGCTCTGCGTCCCCTTAGCAAGTTAGCGAGTAGTTTCCCGGATTTCTCCCCGTGTTCATACAGTGTACAATTGGTTTTCAGGAGAATGTTTTGTGTTTGGTAGGTTGTCAAGAGGTCAAATCTGGTTTTGAGTTCAGTCTTTTTGTTATAAAGCTCAGGAGTTTGGTATTTTGTGTGTATATATATATATATATATATATATATATATATATATATATATATATATATATATATATATACACACACACACAACTCCTGGCAATAATTATGGACTCACCGGCCTCGGAGGATGTTCATTCAGTTGTTTAATTTTGTAGAAAAAAAGCAGATCACAGACATCACACAAAACTAAAGTCATTTCAAATGGTAACTTTCTGGCTTTAAGAAACACTATAAGAAATCAGGAAAAAAAAATTGTGGCAGTCAGTAACGGTTACTTTTTTAGACCAAGCAGAGGGAAAAAAATATGGACTCACTCAATTCTGAGGAATAAATTATGGAATCACCCTGTAAATTTTCATCCCCCAAACTAACACCTGCATCAAAACAGATCTGCTCGTTAGTCTGCATGACACCACATGACACCACATGATCTGAATACAAACCGTGACAGTAACCTACAATGAAGAACTGGCATCCTTTTCACGTTCTGGAATCTGGGGATAAGCACCTGAACCTTCATCTTTTTCTCACTTTCTTCCTCAGAGGGACTCACTACATTCTGATTTAAAAAGAGGGAGAAAGAGAGAGATCATAATTTCTCACCATCACTCTGCAAGATGACAAACATGTGTCACGTGACCTGCCGCCGCACATTCTCCGATATAATGTACGCATCTTTTTACAATGACACGTGAGCATTTGCTTGGTCAGTCAGCTGCTTCCCAGCTCCATGCTCCATCACACACCCTCTCTGCTTTAACAGAGGTCTATTCATTCACTAGGACACACTCAGAAAACATTATTTCACACACAAGAAAGAATGACCACAGCAAGCAGTCTGTCTTTCTCTAATTGTCGTCTGTTCTGGGTTTATTTGAAAAAATCTCTAACCACTGCGACCCAGCCCACAATAAAGTTTGGAAGACGGGTCCTGCTACCTTCCATGGGTTAATTCACATATTTGATTGAGGGGAAAAAGTGACATGTCCTTTCATTGTTTATTCTGATGCTGATCTGGTGCAGATTAAAAATTTGTAAATGTACTTTTTTATGGGCTCCAAGGGTATTTTCTCTATTTTAGCATGCTTTTGGTAATATTAAGTTGTTTTTTTTTTTCAACTTTCTTTTTGAAAGATAATGCTCATGTATTGAATATCAAAATGTTTATAACAACCTCAGTATTCAGAATATATGTCACATGTTTGTCTGGAACACTGTATGTATATAATTTGGCTCTAAATCTGAACAAAATTAAATGCGTTTTTTTTAAGAAAATTCTTCAAATCTTTATTGAGAGTCTACCTTTATTCATGTGAATGAACTGTTTTGGTGCTAGGGTTATGGGTTAGCACTTTTCTATGTTCACTCTGTCCAGAAATATTTTTTATTGGATGAAAAGTGGACAGTCCTTAACAAAAATGTCCATTTGCTCCATTTTGGGGCGGAGGTGCTTGTGATCCTGGAAATAAGTGTCCATACATGTGGTTTCCACTACAAGGTGCTTTTTTCTGTAGGACTAAATACAAATTAAAGTGTTTTCAGGCTGATAGCACTGCTCATTTAGCATTTACAGTGCATCTGGAAAGTATTCATAGCGCTTCACTTTTTCCAGATTTGGTTATGTTCCAAAATGGAGTAAATTCGTTTTTCCCCTCTACTCACAACACCCCATAATGACAACATGAATAAGGGTTGTTTTTTTGTTTGTTTGTTTGTTTTTGTTTTTGCTTGCTTGTTTGTTTGTTTTTGGAAATGTATTTAAAAAAAAAAAACTAAGAAATGCCTTATACAAAAGTATACACATCCTTTGCTCAGTACTTTGTTGATGCACATTTGGCAGCAATTACAGCCCCAAGTCATCTTGAATATGATGCCATAAGGTTGGTGCACCTATCTTTTGGCAGTTTGCCCATTCCTCTTTGCAGCACCTCTCAAGCTCTATCAGGTTGGATGGGGAGCTTCGGTGCACAGCCATTTTAATATCTCTCTAGACATGTTAAATCAGATTCAGGTCTGGACTCTGGCTGTGCCACTGAAGGACATTCACAGAGTTGTCCTAAAGCCACTCCTTTGATATCTTGGCTGTGTGCTTAGGGTTATTGTCCTGCTGAAAGATGAACCGTTGCCCCAGTCTGAGGTCAAGAGCGCTCTGGAGCAGGTTTTCATCCAGGATATCTCTGTACATTACTGCATTCATCTTTCCCTCAATCCTGACTAGTCTCCCAGTTCCTGCCGCTGAAAAACACCCACACAGCATGATGCTGCCACCACCATGCTTCACTGTAGGATGGTGCCTGGTTTCCTCCAAACATGACACCAAAGAGTTCACTCTTTGTGTCATCAGACCAGAGAAGTTTGTTTGTCATGGTCTGACAGTCCTTCAGGTGCCTTTTGGCAAACTCCAGAGGGCTGCCATCTGCCTTTTACTAAGAAGGAGCTTTTCACATTGTCATTATGGGGTATTGTGTGTAGAATTTTGAGGAGGGAAAAAAAAGAATATCATCCATACTGTAATAAGGCTGTAACATAACAAAATCTGGAAAACGTGAAGCGCTGTGAATATTTTCTGGATGCACGGTATGAGCGTTTAGTGGCAGTGTCAATCAGTGAGAATCCTTGCAGAGAGATGCTGCACTCTGATGGCAGAGAGGGAGAGACCTATGTGACCTGCTCTAGGATTGGCTGTGAATGAAAGATCTACAACAGGGATAGAAATAAGAGGTGACGCTCTGTAGTGTCAGGAAGTGGTTCAGTGAAGCCTCTGTGACATTCCAGCACTGATTTATTAATAGTAACGCAACAAAAAGCATAGTTAGATACATGAACATATCCATCAACCCCAAAGGGTTAAAGTGAAAAACATTTTAAATGGTACATCATCAATACAGACACACAGGATGTATTTATGAAGCTGTTTAGTGTTGGACAACAGAACATTTTCACTTGCTGCTGGCCTAACGTATATTCAACTCTCTCTTGTTATTGTCCAATGTCATCACCATCCAGTCTCCTACCAAATGGTACTGGAGACTAGTTCCTGTAAGTTCATCCATTCTAAAGAACACCCATTCACCAACTATCACTACCTCTTCAGTGTATAATCAGGAACCAACTTTAGGAATCTTCCTCCCCAACCCTGTTCCCTTGTGTGTCGTTGCACGCAGCCTCAAAACCACCAAACATTAACCAGTCCTCACCCCGTTCCTCAGAATCCAGTTAATTTGTGTAGCACAGCATCTACTGTTATTCAGCTTATACTGTGTTAATATTTAAAGTTGCAGTGTGTAGGTTTTACTATCATCTAGTGGTGAGGTTGCAGATTGCATTATGTCATTGCTGGTCATGATTTTGTTTTCCTTCATGTTTTCTCTTTTGTGATGAACTAGTAATGACTTCATGACTTTTTTTGCTAATAAAATTTTAACTATTAGAGAAAAAATTACTCATAACCATCCCAAAGACGTATCGTTATCTTTGGCTGCTTTCAGTGATGCCGGTATTTGGTTAGACTCTTTCTCTCAGATTGTTCTGTCTGAGTTATTTTCATTAGTTACTTCATCCAAACCATCAACATGTCTATTAGACCCCATTCCTACCAGGCTGCTCAAGGAAGCCCTACCATTATTTAATGCTTCGATCTTAAATATGATCAATCTATCTTTATTAGTTGGCTATGTACCACAGGCTTTTAAGGTGGCAGTAATTAAACCATTACTTAAAAAGCCATCACTTGTCCCAGCTATCTTAGCTAATTATAGGCCAATCTCCAACCTTCCTTTTCTCTCAAAAATTCTTGAAAGGGTAGTTGTAAAACAGCTAACTGATCATCTGCAGAGGAATGGTCTATTTGAAGAGTTTCAGTCAGGTTTTAGAATTCATCATAGTACAGAAACAGCATTAGTGAAGGTTACAAATGATCTTCTTATGGCCTCAGACAGTGGACTCATCTCTGTGCTTGTTCTGTTAGACCTCAGTGCTGCTTTTGACACTGTTGACCATAAAATTTTATTACAGAGATTAGAGCATGCCATAGGTATTAAAGGCACTGCGCTGCGGTGGTTTGAATCATATTTATCTAATAGATTACAATTTGTTCATGTGCAGGGGTGGTGGCCAAGTGGTTAATGCGCTTGGTTTCAGTTTGGAAGGTTCTGGGTTCAAATCCCACCCCTGCCACATTTCTCATTTCTCCCATGTAATGTGGAGTTGCGTCAGGAAGGGCATCCGGCGTAAAACCTGTGCCAAATCAACATGCAGATCCACCTTGGATTTGCTGTGGCGACCCCGAGTTCAAACAAGGGAGCAGCCGAAGGGGCTTACTATTACAATTTGTTCATGTAAATGGGGAATCTTCTTCACAGACTAAGGTTAATTATGGAGTTCCACAAGGTTCTGTGCTAGGACCAATTTTATTCACTTTATACATGCTTCCCTTAGGCAGTATTATTAGACGGCATTGCTTAAATTTTCATTGTTACGCAGATGATACCCAGCTTTATCTATCCATGAAGCCAGAGGACACACACCAATTAGCTAAACTGCATGATTGTCTTACAGACATAAAGACATGGATGACCTCTAATTTCCTGCTTTTAAACTCAGATAAAACTGAAGTGATTGTACTTGGCCCCACAAATCTTAGAAATATGGTGTCTAACCAGATCCTTACTCTGGATGGCATTACCCTGACCTCTAGTAATACTGTGAGAAATCTTGGAGTCATTTTTGATCAGGATATGTCATTCAAAGCCCATATTAAACAAATATGTAGGACTGCTTTTTTGCATTTACGCAGTATCTCTAAAATTAGAAAGGTCTTGTCTCAGAGTGATGCTGAAAAACTAATTCATGCATTTATTTCCTCTAGGCTGGACTATTGTAATTCATTATTATCAGGTTGTCCTAAAAGTTCCCTGAAAAGCCTTCAGTTAATTCAAAATGCTGCAGCTAGAGTACTAACGGGGACTAGAAGGAGAGAGCATATCTCACCCATATTGGCCTCTCTTCATTGGCTTCCTGTTAATTCTAGAATAGAATTTAAAATTCTTCTTCTTACTTATAAGGTTTTGAATAATCAGGTCCCATCTTATCTTAGGGACCTCATAGTACCATATCACCCCAATAGAGCGCTTCGCTCTCAGACTGCAGGCTTACTTGTAGTTCCTAGGGTTTGTAAGAGTAGAATGGGAGGCAGAGCCTTCAGCTTTCAGGCTCCTCTCCTGTGGAACCAGCTCCCAATTCGGATCAGGGAGACAGACACCCTCTCTACTTTTAAGATTAGGCTTAAAACTTTCCTTTTTGCTAAAGCTTATAGTTAGGGCTGGATCAGGTGACCCTGAACCATCCCTTAGTTATGCTGCTATAGACTTAGACTGCTGGAGGGTTCCCATGATGCACTGAGTGTTTTTCTCTTTTTGCTCTGTATGCACCACTCTGCATTTAATCATTAGTGATTGATCTCTGCTCCCCTCCACAGCATGTCTTTTTCCTGGTTCTCCCTCAGCCCCAACCAGTCCCAGCAGAAGACTGCCCCTCCCTGAGCCTGGTTCTGCTGGAGGTTTCTTCCTGTTAAAAGGGAGTTTTTCCTTCCCACTGTCGCCAAGTGCTTGCTCACAGGGGGTCGGTTTGACCGTTGGGGTTTTTACGTAATTATTGTATGGCCTTGCCTTACAATATAAAGCACCTTGGGGCAACTGTTTGTTGTGATTTGGCGCTATATAAATAAAACTGATTGATTGATTGATGAGGATTCTTGCTCCCTTGTTTTCTCTTGTGATAATATGAATGAACCTCCATTCATGAAAATGAGGGTTTTCAGACTTGTTGTTAACCTGCTGTAGCAACCAGTGGACAGTGAATAGGAAGGGCAACCACTGATTCCCCCTAGTTTTTTTCTTCAGTCTTACAGCTGCGCCTTAAATAAATAAAACTAGTATGTATGTCCCTTTTCGACTGCTATATATACATGGTAGTGCAACATGGCAGTCTCCATCAGATATCCCACTTTCATGTAGATACAGTAGTGTTCAGAATAATAGTAGTGCTATGTGACTAAAAAGATTAATCCAGGTTTTGAGTATATTTCTTATTGTTACATGGGAAACAAGGTACCAATAGATCCAGTAGATTCTCACAAATCCAACAAGACCAAGCATTCATGATATGCACACTCTTAAGGCTATGAAATTGGGCTATTAGTAAAAAAAAAGTGGAAAAGGGGGTGGGAAACAGGGAAAAATCCAGCACACATGGACTTCAAACTGTAAAATATTCATCAAACTGAACGGATCACCAGAACAAGCAAAGGTTCATCGAGGAGCTGGACAAATATGAACAATAGGTATGAGGACTCAAACACATCACAGCACCATGATACAGACTGGAGCAACCCACTCATCCACATCATCTACACCCGGAGACAAGAGAGACATAATGACTAAGGATAATGATCCGTTTATTTCTGCCCAGGAGCTCTGTCTAGATACATTTAATTATAATAACTCTGCTAACCACCCCTTCGAATCTGAAAATGATCCTGATACCTTTTTCAGTGAGAATATTGTGAGACAGTGCAAATATTTTACAGAAGAACAATTCAAAAATTATAAAATCAATGATGAAGATTTTTCAGTTATACATTTCAACAGCAGACGTCTTTCTCGTAATCTGTCCACTATTAATGATTGTTTGAAAACATCCAAAAAAACGTTTTTCAGTTATTGCAATTTCAGAAACATGGTTAAATGAGGATAATAAAGATCTGGTATATCTTGATGGTTATGAATTGTTCCTGGTTAATAGGCAGACGAGAAGGGGCGGAGGTGTTGCATTGTTTGTAAGGTCAGATTATAACTGTAAACTCATCAACAACATGTCATTTACAGTGGACAACATCATGGAATGTGTTACCATATAAATTACATCTATAAACTCCAAAAACATAGTTGTTAGTTGCATTTACAGAGCTCCTGGGACAAATATTGACACCTTTGAAGACATTATCTTAGGAATGTACAACAAAATCAACAGAAATAAGCATTTATTTGTCTGTGGAGATTTCAATATAGATTTTTTTAAACCCTC
This sequence comes from Thalassophryne amazonica, assembly GCF_902500255.1. Classification (NCBI taxonomy): domain Eukaryota; kingdom Metazoa; phylum Chordata; class Actinopteri; order Batrachoidiformes; family Batrachoididae; genus Thalassophryne; species Thalassophryne amazonica. The sequence continues at coordinate 64,911,252 of NC_047114.1, read as the reverse complement.
ACAATCATCCACAAATTACCTCATTTATAAACACATTGTACTGTTTAGGACTGTTTCCAACCATCATTCATCCTAGCAGAATAACTATGGATACAACAACTCTCATTGACAATATTTTAACTAACGTTATATCCGGTAATCTTAGTGGGGGACTACTGGTCAGTGATATCAGTGATCACTTGCCAGTTTTCTCAGTCTTTGCATTGGATGGTTGTTGTATGTATCAAAGCAATATCAAATTCATGAGTAGAAAAGTAACACCTGAAACAATTGATAATTTAAGGGAGGATTTATCAAGTCAGAATTGGTCAGATGTTTTTGTTGATGATGTTGACAGGTCATATGATGCTTTCATTTCCATTTTTTCCAGTTTGTATAATAAACACTGTCCATTTGTTGACAAAATATATAGAAATCAATATAGCAACAAACCATGGATAACTAAGGGACTTCAGAGGGCATGTAAAAAGAAAAACGTACTATATAAACAATTCATAAAACTACAAACTAAGGAAGCTGAAAGTAAGTATAAAACATATAAGAATAAGTTAATCAATATCATGAGACTCAGTAAAAAAACATATTATAATGAGTTACTTGTCAAAAATAGAAATAACATCAAAAACACATGGAACATATTAAATGAAATAGTAAAAAAGAATAGAGTAACTAGAGATTATCCTTAATTTTTTCAGAGTAACAACTACATCACGATTGATAACGACGAGTCTATTGCTGAACACTTTAATGAATACTTCGTTAATGTGGGTAAAAATCTTGCCAGTAAAACTGACTCATCAACTAATAACGTCTGGGTAAATAATTCAACGTTTAACAAATCTGTTTCAATGTTCATTGGTGGTACTCATGAAAGGGAAATACTTGATCTGGTTCATGGTTCAAAAAGTAAGAAATCGACTGATGTTAATAATTTGGATATGGCTTTATTAAAAAAAAGTTATTGATTGTATAGTAAAACCGTTCAATTATATTTGCAATATGTCACTAAGTACTGGTAAATTTCCTTCTCAAATGAATATAGACAAAGTAATTCCTCTGTTTAAAACTGGTGACAAACACACATTTTCTAATTATAGACCTATATCACTCCTGCCACAATTTTCCAAAATTTTGGAAAAAATATTTGCTAAAAGATTAAATGATTATTTAAATAAAAAATCAAATCAATTTTATTTATATAGCGCCAAATCACAACAAACAGTTGCCCCAAGGCGCTTTATATTGTACAATAATTGCGGAAAAACCCCAACGGTCAAAACGACCCCCTGTGAGAAAGCACTTGGCAACAGTGGGAAGGAAAAAACTCCCTTTTAACAGGAAGAAACCTCCAGCAGAACCAGGCTCAGGGAGGGGCAGTCTTCTGCTGGGACTGGTTGGGGCTGAGGGAGAGAACCAGGAAAAAGACATGTTGTGGAGGGGAGCAGAGATCAATCACTAATGATTAAATGCAGACTGAAGCATAACATCATTTGTGAAGAACAATATGGATTCAGAAGGTCTCGAACTACATCACATGCTTTGATGGACTTTGTGGAAAGTATAGCAACTGCAATTGACAATAAACAATACACAATAGGTGTTTTTTTTTTTATTTACAGAAAGCGTTTGACACAATTAACCATGGAATACTATTAAGTAAACTGCAGAAATATGGAATCAGAGGTCTGGCATATGAATGGATAGCTAGTTAATTACAAGGTAGATTTCAGTATGTTCAATTCAGTAATACAAATTCTGAACTGTGGGGTGCCGCAGGGCTCAGTGCTGGGTCCTTTGTTGTTTATAATCTATATAAATGATATAAGTTGGGTGTCGAGTTCACTGAGATGTGTCCTTTTTGCGGATGATACAACTGTGTTCTGTAGCGGTGAAAATCTTGAACAGCTTCTGGACATAGTGGAGAAAGAACTGGAAAAATTTAAGGTTTGGTTTGACGCTAATAAGTTGTCACTCAACCTTGGGAAAACTAAATGTATTATATTTGGAAATAAACAGGCACCCAAATGTAAAAATTTAACTATAAACAATAAGGAAATTGAGTTAGTAACAGAGAATAAATTTTTAGGTGTTATAATTGATAATAAACTTAGCTGGAAACCACATATAAATTATGTGAAATCAAAATAGTCAAAAACTATAGCCATTTTGTATAAAGCCAAAGACCTACTGCTGCAAGAAGGGTTACTTACTTTATATCATTCTCTGATGGTACCATATATGACATATTGTGTTGAGTCATGGGGAAACACTTACAAATCAAATACCAATCCAATATTCCTTTTGCAAAAATGAGCCATACGAATCATCTGCAATAAACAATATCGTGAACCAACTCATTATCTATTTGTGTCTTTAAATTTATTAAAATTCATTGATTTGGTCGATTACATTACAATTCAAACTTTATTTCGAGCGAAAAACCAAGCCTTACCGAGACATGTCCAGAGTCTGTTCCGATTGAGGAAATCCAGATATAGTTTAAGAGGTTGTGCAATTTTTATGAAACCACCAGTAAGAACAAATGTAAAGGGTTTTTGTGTGTCTGTGGTTGGGGTGAGGAAATGGAACAAATGTTCAACAGAGGTTAGAATGAGTAGTACCTTAGTGAGATTTAAGAAACTACTCAAAAAGAACATTATGTCTAAGTATCATAAAGAAGCAAATATAATTTGATTTATATGGAATGTTCAATTTATAAGTGGGACTTATTGTATATTTGAATGTGTGGGTATGTATATGCGTATGTAGATATATAGATATGGGTAGGTGTATATGTATATAAGTGACTGTGTATATGTATGTATATATTTATGTTTGTAAAGTATATACGTATGTATATAGGTATATATGGCACAGCCCAAGCAGAGGGTCACCCCCAAGAGCCTGGTCTGCTTGAGGTTTCTTTCTTATAGGGAGTTTTTCCTCACCACAGTTGCCTAGTGCTTGCTCTGGGGGTTGGTAAGGTTAGTCCTTACTGGCGTAAAGTGCCTTGATTCGACTTTCTTGTGATCTGGTACTATATAAATATAATTATAAGTGAATAGTATATTGATGTGTATGTCTGTGTGTCGACATGTAGTAGTGAATTTATATTTATGTAAATATGACTGATTAGAATTGTTGGACTTGTACTAGCAGGGGTGGGCGCTAATAAGCTTTGCTTCAGCCCACACCCTTTCGGACTCACTAGTTTTGTCTGTGTTTGTTTGTGGAATTGTTAATTTTTTTCTATTTGAATATTTTGTGTGCCGAATAAAAAACTTTGTCACTTGTCACAATGGTTGGTCTTGTTGGATTTGTGAGAATCTACTGAATCTACTGGTACCTTGTTTTCCATGTAACAATAAGAAATATACTCAAAACCTGGATTAATCTTTTTAGTCACATAGCACTACTATTATTCTGAACACTACTGTATACTGTACATTCAAAATGTCAGTGATTCATAACATTTTGTTATCAGTTATGAACTTTATTATAAATACTATGAATATACCCAACAACCAACCAACGTATCTCACGCTGCCTTCACTTCATTTCACGTCATTTGTCATTGCTCAGCGTTTGCATAAAATAGACTTCTTGTCTATTTTGGTCCAGCCTAGCTGCCAACATACGAACCAATTGTCTCTTGTTGTAAAACACCCATTCGGATTGAAAATGAATGGCAGCTGGTCATTTTGCCTGTCTCTTGTGGCTGACATGACCAAGGGATGATGGGGTTCCCAGCCATGCTTGACAGCATTGTAAACAATGCTGAGGGGCACCCAACAGCATCTCTGGACAAATTGTGTAATGACAACATTTCCAACAGCCGGTTTTTCTGCATTATTTATTTGGTAAAATAAAAATTTTCATATCGGCAAAAATAATCGCTAATATTGTCGTTCGTTCATTCATTCATTTTCTGCCGCTTGTCCGGGTCCGGGTCACGGTAACAATAGACCAAGTAATGATATTGTCGGCCAGCCAGTATATCAGTTGGGCTGTCGAAACGCATCAGTTCATTGTTGCAGGTAATTAAATTAACAAATGATTATGGATGCTATATTCCATGTCTGCAAATAAATACCCCTAAATCCTACACACTGCAGCTTTAAACATAATAAGCTCAAGTATAACTTTATTGATTGATTTTGTTTTGTTATTCGACACAGTAGAAACATTCCAGTAGTTTTTGTCAAATTGCATTTTAATTACCATAGCTAATATCACAACTGACGGGTCAATACCATACTGTCATTTATCATATCAACGGAATGTAGTGTCATCATATCTCTCACAATGGGAAGCTGTCAGATATGACACTACTCCTGTGTATATTTTAGAAAGTGGGGCTAATGATCCAAAAAGTGTAGCATGCAGTAGTGGCTTCTCGGTTGAGCCATGCAACAAACCTGCAGGCTGAAGGAATTCAAATTTAAAGGGCATGTCGCACACAGATATAATTTAGATTGAGGCTGTTAGTGACCATCTGATGATACACTGGGATTACTTTGGGCATTTTTATGACCGGTCTCAAAGTATATGGCATTTGCAACAACCAGCTACGGAGATTGCCGAAAACAGAGTACTTGTGAGTAGTCATTTTTCCGAGTGTTTCTGGCAGCATTTTGTAGCTTTGAGGAAACAGCCCAGTGTACGCTTGAATGGAATTTAGCTGCTAACATTAAGAATGGAGCCGCAGATTAATTGCAAAGCTCACATAAGAGTGATAACTGTTCAATTTTGATGCAGTCATGGGAAAAACAGTAGCTACTCTCCACTGTGAGAAGACTTATTGCATGTCCATCATGAACACAGCCTGTCAAAAACTGTCTCTGCTCGAGGCTCAGCTTTGTGAACGCTTAAGAGTTGTGCCATCGATATAACTGTGAAAAATCTAAGAAATACATCTGTATGATCAGGCAGCCTGATAACCAATGGAGAGTTCCACGTGCACATTCAGCGTGAGAGCTATGACGGGGGTTAAAACAGCATGCTGCTCTGGTACAGAGAACAGACTCTGCACACACCGAGATCCAAAATCCGACAGGCTCTCTTAAAGTAAAATAAAATAACAAAGCCTCCCAGCTCCGCTTGACAAGAACAAAATACAAAAGGAAAAAACTGAACACGGCACTCAGTCACTTGTAGAATGATTTCCAAGATTAAACATGTAAAGTCCACACCATCAAAGAAGTGGTCACACAAGGATCACGTGCAATTGCCAGCCGGAAAATAATGTACAGGTCCACTCCATCAAAGAGACTCCAGCTGGTACCATCACACACGGATGGTGTGCAATCGCCAGCCGGAGAACCATGCCCAGGTCCATGCCATCCTCCTGTGGACAGATGTCCTCCATGGTTCCACTGTTTAAACCCCCTTCTGTGTGTGGGGGCTGACCACAGCCGCCAGCATGAGACATTTTCCCATTGTGGTCCTGATTTAGAAGAAGAAGAAGAAGAAGAAAAATGATAATTCCAGCTGATGCAGATAGGTGTGTCCAGACCTTGAGCCATGGCTGCTGGACTGTCTTGGCCATGTCCAAAACCAGCTCTCTTTCCGATCATCTCCACTATTATGATGTGCTCCCACAGCAGCTCTGCTGTCACCCCCTCACAAAATGTTCTCATGATTCTGGCACATTAGATAGAAAGTCCATTATCTCCTGAAAATAACATATTCTGACTTTTCCCAATGTAAGAAATACATCTACATGTTCAGGCAGCCTGTAAAAACAGCATCACAGAGATGTTCCATGTGCACGCTCATGGCGGCATTAAATAGCGTCCTGCGACACAGACACCTGAGTCAGCACACGTTATGACCAAAAGCTGACAGACTCTCAAAAAACTAAGCATTTCGGGGTGTAGTGTGTCGTCTCCTCTCTGTATATCCTCTGTAAATTGAGCCATCACTTTCAATTGATGTAGCAGCGTTCATTTCACTCTGTCTTTCGGCCATTGGGATGTTTCTGCTTTTACTAAAATGTATGTCACATGCTGCCAAGAAATACAGAGTAAGACGTTTTCCAGTAATGCACCTGCTGACTCGCCAAACGAGAGAGATAATTAGCAATAAAAACATCAGTGACCACTAATTATTATTGCATGTGCACAGATAGACTTACAATCATGAATACTTTGATGAATAACGTGCGACATGTCTATTAAATGATGTAATTGCCTGCTGCAGCACAGCTGTGTGCATCAAAACTGCATCTGTGTGTATGAGTTGGATTGTAAATATAAAAACCTGCAAAGATTTAGTTTCAAAGCATGCATGTTGTTCCTGCCTCTCCTCGAGAAATTGAGTAAGTGTGCCTCACAAGGAATGTGGGAGCACCTTGAGAGAGAAATAATGCTGATTTGTGTCAGTCAGCTTGAGTTGTAATTTCAGTTTAACAGCATCTGATCAGCTGCATGACTGACTTTTAATACGCATTATTTAATTTATGCCTGAAGCCCACCCTATGCCTGAGATTCCACGAATAAACACTTATTTTGTACATACACTGGGGTGCATGCTTCGGTGTGTTGGTACCAATAATCAGTCCATATGTGAATGAGAAGCTACTTGTTCATCTCCACCCTGATGACACATAGGTGATGTCTTTGTGTCGTTGCCATGGTTTCAGGCTCGCTACAGGAGGGAACATGCCCAGCAGAGGAACGCTCCATCCCTCCCCCTGGTGGAGAACCTGCTGAAGGACAACACAGATGGCTGTGCCCTGGCTTCGCTGCTGCACTTTTACTGTCCCCGGGCTGTCAGACTGGAAGGTCTGCCACAACATCTGTAACCACACACCCTACATACACCCTCTATTATTGCCATTATTTCAAAAAGTAAACACCACGCCACACAATTCTGCTCTTGCACATGTAAAGGATGTTCAGACAACATGCTGGCTGCAGTGATTTTCAGTCTCAACAAGACAGCACAAAGCACTCTGTCTTCTGCTCTGACTGTCTGCTGCTCAAACTACCAGCCTTCATTTGAACTGGGTTCTTTCAAACAAAGAGTATTTATTGTTTGTTTGCCATTTTCTTCTTCACTTTTTTTTTTTTTTTTTTTTTGCAGACAAACAACACCAGGCCACCTGTGATTTCCAAAAAGGCTTCATAATTCAAATATAAACAGAAGGTCTACTTTACACATGCCTGCCTGGACAAACCCAGACATGTCCCACTGTGCCAACATTGCTATTTAAATTCATATATAAAAGAATTCTGGCAGATTATTGTGTTAGAAGATGTCAAAATCACCCAAAACCGGAGGTTCTGTGGTTCTCTCCTTTATCTATCAGAATCCAAAATTCCAAGGTGATATGCAGTAGTTTTAACAAAGTTACTTTGGGAAAATTTGCACTCACTCACCTATTCATTCCACTATTGTATGCAAGTTTAGCTAATCACAGGTAATAAATATGGTGTTATATGGTAAGGAAAGAGTTATTATGTAGTTGGAGGACAGTAATTTAGTGATATTTTATCTTTAAGGAGTGATAAAAGGAAGAAGGCATTTAACAGCATTACACATGGTGTATTTTGTTCCATGTAATTAACAGGGAAAGCACAGGCACAATGGAGTCAGCTTTGTCAGCAACTCCATAAAAACTACTCAGTATTCCACTTTTGACTTTTGGATTCTGATAGATACAGTTGAGAGCCAGTGAACTTTCTATTTTGGGCCATGCAGATCTTGATATGTAATTACTCTGTTATACTCGTATATTAGCCTTAATAAGAGCGTTGTCACAGTGGAACATGTCTCGGCTAGTTCAGGTGAAGTAGGACTTCTGTTTGCACACAGTTTATGAAGATGTGTTGCTAATTGCAGGGCCCTTGTGGCCACTGTTGCTTGTAGCAATGAATGAAAGAAATTCTGTCTAATCACAATAATATAGTGAGATTAAGGAGCAGATTTTAATTGTACATTACTGTAGTAGAAAATATTACTGAGACAGGACAAGAGCACAAATAGACAGAAAAAAAACACTGGTGACAGTTGCACAGTCAGTAAGACAACGACTTGTTTCTTTTCAGCTCTTCTCCGCCCTCATTTGTTCAAATGTTCGGGGTTGGGTTGTGATTGGTCATGAGGGCTCTGCGGCGGAGAACCGTTTCCAGCTGCTATGTCAAAAATAAACAACTCTCATCTTGGTGCTCTGAGATTCATGTGACTGGATGAGGTTCAGAAGGAGTTTGCATATGTGAACAAAGGCAAGAAGCATCTGTAGCTATGACTGCATACAGGCAGCTGGATTTATTCTAAAATCAGCAATTGATCAGCAATTATCAGTCTACACCAAAATGTTATTTTAGTCTATTCAGATAAAGTGATTCATGATTGTTGCGGCCAAAGTGGGTTTCCTCAGGAAGGGTGATTGGGGCCTTCCTTAGAGATTGTGTGAGAAGCTCAGTCATTTGTGGGGAGCTCAGAGTAGAGCCGCTGCTCCTTCACTTTCAAAGGAGCCAAATGAGGTGGTTCGGGCATCTGGTAAGGATGACACCTGGGCGCCTCCCTCTGGGGATGTTCCAGGCACATCCAGCTGACAGGAGACCCAGGGGAAGACCCAGGACTAGGTGAGGAGATTATATTTCTACACTGGCCTGGGATGGGAACACCTCGAGATCCCCCAGTCAGAGGTTGTTAATGTGGCCCAGGACGCTTGGAGTCCCCTGCTGGCGCTGTTACCCCCGGATAAGTATGCAGAATGTAAAACAGAAAGTTGATAGGACTAATATTTTTTGAGAAATTAGCATTTTTAGCAAACCAGAAAACAAACAGCAGGGGGCGGTAAATAATCTATACAGTAAAACTCACATATCATGGATTCAGGTGGACCAGCGAATTTTGTCTGTTATAATCGAAATCCGTTATAGTTATAGTTATAAGCTATAGTTATATACTCTCCGGTGAGTGCTCTGAGGTCTGAGGGCCATTTCCAGCTCTTGGTGCCTAAGACGAGACTTAAAACCAGGGGGGACAGGACTTTCTCTGTGACTGGTCCCAGACTCTGGAACGCTCTGCCCCTCCACGTCCGAACAGCCCTCACAGTGGAGTGTTTTAAGTCTCGTCTGAAGACCCACTTTTATTCTCCGGTTTTTAACACTGCATGAGTTGTGTGGTCCTCTGTTTTATTGGTTGTTTTTTTTTTTTTTACTGTTTTTTTTTGTTTGTTTGTTTGTTTTTTTAATCCAGGTTTTTTTTTTTTTTGGTGGGGGGGGGGTTATCTTTTGTATGCTGTATTTATTTATTTATTTATTTCTGGTGATTTTATTAGGGTTTTTTTTTTTTATCTTTGCATGTTTTATTTATTTTTATTGGTATTTTACTTATTTTTGATTTATTTCATGACTATTGGGGTCTTATCTATGTTGATTCTATGTGCAGCACTTTGGAACGTCTTTGTTAAATGTGCTATATAAACGGACAAACTCCATTATATAATATAAAATGGACAAAATCTGTTATATTTATGTAACAGCTTAGTTACAATCAGGAGGTGCCAAACGGTCTACAGGGAATCCTGAATCGGGACCTGCCTCATTTAATGACCGGGTAAAAACTTCCTCTGAAAAAATAAAGGCCTGCCTTAAATAAGCAGCGGGCATTATGTCCATTAAAAACATTACATTTGGTCAAGTCAACTCTTTTTTATGTGTCTGCTGTAGAGTAATCCTAAAGCCTGATTTATGCTTCTGCAATACTAACACCGTGCTATGCAATGACGTCGATGTGTGTGACAGTTTTAAAGTTCTCTGTTGCGTCTTTATGCAATTTTTCTGAATTATTCTTTTTTCTGGATTAATTTTTTTGTCCCTCAACGAGCTCTTCTTTCTACAACCTCCAAATCAAAGGTAAAGTGGCCAATTTCCTCTCTGAATTGCAGGTGTAATCAGCTGTGCACTGCAAAAGCTTTTAAAAAATTACGGGAGAGATCCAAAGAGTGAAAACGTAAAAGTGATCGCAGCCTTTTGTGGTGTCAGCAGCACGTCAGACTGTGTCTGAACACTTTAAAAATAATAAACGGCCAAGTGTCAGTGCTGAACTTTAATTTCATACCTCTGTTACTGGGCACATCCAGACTCCTCTGTCTGGTATATGCGAGGGGTTTTTAATGGGAATACATTGCGGTCGGACAGGGTGTTTTGTCCGACGTGAGTGACCATCCATTGTATACGGTATTTATTCCATGGAAAGCCATACAAAAGCATTGGGACTTTTGCTTTTGTTCAGTGAGTGCGATTATCCAGTTTTAGTAAGTTCAATGTAAGTACATAATGTAATTGTAAATGCATAAAAAATACATGGATGACACAAGAAAGTGAAAACACTTATTTCCATTGTGGTCCATTTAAAAATCAAATGACAAAAAAGAAGTAATAATAAAATAAAATAATAATAATAATACACACTCACTCACTCATCTTCAACCACTTTTCCAGGTTCGGGTCGCGGGGGCAACAGCTCCAGCAGGGGACCCCAGACTTCCCTTTTCCGTGTCACATTGACCACCTCTGACTGGGGGATCCCGAGGCGTTCCCAGGCCAGTGTGGAGATATAATCTCTCCCCCTTGTCCTGGGTCTTAAGTGTCTATATGATAACAAGAACCTAAACAATTTCTAAATACATTAAGGCAGTAAATTGACATTAAAAAGTTACATAATTAACAGGAAATAAAAGGGTTGAGTTCTTCTTCTAAAAACTGTTGAGGTCTAAGGTTCTGAAAACATTCTGGAGTCACACATCATTCCAACTCATTATAGAAAATGCATAATTTATTACCACTCTTGAAAAATGCCAGCTACCTATTTTATAAACACTACTCAATTTAGAGCCTGTGGATCCCCAACGCGCTAGTATGCATTTTAATGCTTCCTGCCTTAGATGAATATCTTGAACACATATCCGCCTCACAAATAGGGTTCTGATTTGTAAACACTGCATTTTTTTTTTTTTTATTCTGAGATGCCTCAAACATTGTGGGATATTTGTCAGTTCATGTGCCTCTTTTTTTCTCGTGTTTAATTAATTGATGCCTTATCTTTTTCTGTGTCTTCCTGTCTGTTCTTTTCCATCGGCCCTCCCTTGTGCGCTCGTTTGGGTTTGTGACCACTCCCCTGGCCGAGCAGATATCTGTCTCAAGGAGACCATGTCTCTAGCAGACAGTCTGTACAACCTCCAGCTGGTGCAGGACTTCTGCAGGAACAACCTCAACCACTGCTGCCACTTCAGTCTGGAGGACATGCTCTACGCACACGCGTCCATAAAGGTAGGTACGCGGGAATCACCCCTAATGTGGGTGAAGAAAGTGGAGAGGACAGGATTTATGAAGTGGAGTCAGATGATGACAGATTTTGAGTAAGGCAGGAAACTACAATTGGGCAAAGTGAGTCACTGTGGAAGTGCATGGTTTAGACTTTCTCGGGGTTGTGTGTATGCATTGCATGTGGATCTGTTAACGGGGAAAACATGTAAAGTTGATTTTTTTTTTTTTTTTTTTTGCAGAGCGAATGACTATAACAGTCTTTTGTGTCCATGTTTTTTCGCACAGATCCTGCGGGGCAAACAGCCCTCTTAGACCGAGAACAGATTCTGTTCTGAGAAATTTCATGCTCTGCTTCTGTTGTTCTCTCCCTCTCGGCACCACTGTTTTATTCAACACTGAAATCTGTTGGCTTTACAAATACCACCCATTGCCGAGTCACACCGAGATCATAGAGAACTGATGTTTTTCCAGTCCTCAGACTGAGAGATCTCACTTTTCTTTCTGAATAAATGACTGGCTCAGTGTAAAACATGAAGCGACTACTTTAGGAGGACCTCTGTGTCGTCGTGACATAAGAAGCAGCCTGTGTGGGTAAATAGTATGCGGCACATGTGGGTGGAAGCATTCAGATTCTAGTCACAACCCAGTCAGATGGAGACTTTCCATTCTTTAAACCAGTAGAGACAAAACAGTGGATGGTTTTCACATTTGTATACTAGTTGCTTTGTTCACCTTTCTTATATATTTTGGTGCATTTTGTTCACAATATTCTTTAACTTCTGGATTTGCTTTTTTTTTTGCCAAAGCAATGGCGTAGTAGTGAAAAGAAGAGCAGCTAAAGGCGCTGGCACACGGCCTATTCGCTGCAAGCTGACTGCCCCTAGTGTGTGTGCATGTTTCCATTCATTTAATGTCTTCATTAAAGGGAACTAAGTAATACTTCTCATGGGCATAAAGACCATGATTAAGCCCGTTTCCACCGCAGGAACTAGCAAGCTATTTTATAGGATCCGTCACCTTTCAATTTCAGTTTTCACTTTCAATTTATTTTCATTTATACAGCACCATATCACAACAAATTTGGCTCAGGGCGCTTCACACAAGGTCTAACCTTACCAACCCCTAGAGCAAGCACACAGGCAACAGTGGTAAGTAAAAAAAACTCCCTCTGATGATTTGAGGAAGAAACCTCAAGCAGATCAGACTCAAAGGGGTGACCCTCTGACCCTCTGCTTGGGCCATGGTACCGACCTTTGCTCGTGTCTCCACCACAGGGCCTTCCCCTGAAAAGTGACTTAATTCAGAACCTTTTTTGGGGTAAGATAAGTCCCTCCTATGGGGTATGTACTTTTTAGCAACCTGCCATCGGGAAGGGCTCGATGCTAACTGGTCAAACTCGTGTACCAAAAAAGCTACATCACCAAGCAGTATTTGTGAAAGTAAACGGAAACAAGCAGAAGACCTGCAATGAAGAAAAAAAGGATGACAGATGGACTACAGAGGTCTAGTGAGGATTAGAATCTCTGAGGAGGAATGTGAAAGTGGACGTCAGCGCACTTGAATACCTGCGCAATTAAACACGCTGCAAAACTGCCGAGCATGGCTACAAATGTCTGAACAACCACAAAAACAAAAGTGGCTCAGAACACATAACCAATGGAATAATGCGCCACAGACTGGCAATGCAGGGACAAAGACTCGCTGCTTTTTGCTCGATGGAAGATGATGCATTTGAAAAGATTTTGCAATCAAGAAGTCCACGGTTAAGTAAACAATTAATAAAATGCAGATACGAGGTCTGTTAGAAAAGTATCGGACCTTTTTAGTTTTTGCAAAAACCTGATGGATTTGAATCACGTGTGCTTGCATGAGCAAACCTTGAACCTTCGTGCGCATGCGTGAACTTTTTCGCGCCTGTCGATTGCATCATTTCCTGGCAAGCAGCCTTTGTGTGGGACGTGTGCAGTGCGCGCGGCGGATTTTCATTTTAAGGAAAAAGACGGAACGACTGGAGCAGCGCCGCATCAAATTTTGCCAGAAACTGGGCGACAGCCAGGTGGAAACCATTCGGATTATTCAGACGGCTTTCAGTGACTTTTCAGTCGTGTGACTGTCCGAGAAATTATGGAAGAGGTGGGCATGTCACAACATGTCCTGTGAGACTTCAACACAAAGGTGCTTTTGCTCCGCTGTCAGCAGCTTCGGCACAAATTTCACCGCCACTCTTTTCATGGCCAAATCTTCTGTCACAGTGGAATGTACCGAAAAAGTGCTGATGTCCACCTCTTCCGCAATTTCTCGGATAGTCACACGACGGTCCCGCATCACCACAACGTTCACTTTGGAATGATCTGGTCATTTCAGCATGTTGATGGCCGACTGGAGCGTGGCTCGCTCTCCACCGTTGTGTGGACGTCTTTAATCCGGTTGTACCGCTCCTTAATCTGTGTGATGCCCAAAGCATCGTCACCGAAAGCCGTCTGAATCATCCGAATGGTTTCCACCTGGCTGTCGCCCAGTTTCTGGCAAAATTTGATGCAGCGTTCCGTCTTTTTCCTTGAAATGAAAATCCGCCGAGCGCACTACACATGTCCTCACACAAAGGCTGCTTACCAGAAAATGATGCAATTGACAGGTGTGAAAATGTTCACGCATGTGCACGAAGGTTCAAGGTTTGCTCATGCAAGCACGTGATTCAAATCCATCAGGTTTTTGCAAAAAATAAAAAGGTCCGATACTTCTCTAACAGACGTCGCATTTTAGTAGTTTGTGTTACCTAACACTATGCTAGCAATCTAGTGGGAAGTCAAATGTTTCAAAAGCATAAATTACACCTACTTTTGCCTTCTGCCTTAGGCATCGATGTTGGATGCTAGCGATACTATAACATAACAAGAAAGCAAACTTTTTTTTAATGGTGCCTTGCATATAATGTTAAAAGATAATGGTTGTTTGCTAGCTATCACTAGCATTACATACTTGCTGTCACTGTGACCCTGGTGCATCTTCACTGCAATGGAAGTGCAACGGAATGCACTGAGGAGGACAGTTAATGGGCTGTTCCTGTAAACGTTCATAAAATCTGGGGAGTAGATTGAGTTCCTGCAGTGGAAAGTGCTATGGCGGTCTGATACTTGACTCCAGTGAACTTGACCTTCACCTGAATGATTGACTTGTGGCTGACATTGCCAGGGCAATGTTGCAATCTTCCTGAGTGTGTGCCACATTTGGTCCAGAGCAGGTTGAAAATTAAATCCCTTAACTTGTGGCAAAATCAATTGTTTAAAGATAGTTTCAGTATCTACCTTCATTGGCATACCAGAAGGACTGTGAAGGAGTAGGTCAACAAATAGGCAAGCACACATGACCTTGATCCCAATGATTGACCTTTGGCAATCTTGCTGGGCAATTGCAGAACCCACCTTTATATGCGTCCCAGGTTTGGCAGAAAATGTACATTCTGACCTTTGAACCAACGAATGTGAATCCAGTGATGTTCAGACTGCTGTATCTGTAAAAATGAACCACAGCAATTAAGACAAATGGAAATTCAGCACATCTTGGTTATGGTTTTCTCTTTGCTTTCTAACCTTGTTTGGGGGTTTAAAAAAATGTTTGAGGTACATTTCCTGCAGATAAGATCATTTGTTTAAACTTTGTGTTTAAAAAAAAAAAGAAAAAGAATGTGTATGTCATGGACTAAAGTTCCACATGGACTGTTCTGTGCATCATCTGTGACTACCTTAAACTAAACAGCAGATGTTGCTTTTGGCAAGTTTGTGGAAAGGAACGCTTTGATATTAAACAACTCAGACAATGGTCAGGTCAGGTCTGGAAGCATGTGCTGGTCCTGTGTGTTACCGCTTCTACCACACTTCAGAGCTACCCTGGGTCCTAGATGGCAACCACTTACGCAGACAACCGGTCCATCCCCACCTTTCTAAAATAGTCATCTGTCTGGCACACCTAGGTGAATCATGGGCATTACCTTGACCTTCTCTGTTTATTGAGGTACTCAACATTGAGGCAGAAGTGTGCCACAAGACCAAAATGTCAGAACTAACTCTGAGTCAGTCAGTGAAACGTACAAATATTCAAGCAGACTGAACCAGTTACCTAGCAACAAGTGGCACCCCATAACCACACTGATCTGTTAAACACTGAATAATTGTGGTTATGTAGAATCTTTAGAGACGGCAAGCATGCGATGGCACTCAGTAGAGTGCAGAGCCTTTTGATTACACTTATTGACCACATGTCCTAATTAATATGATAATTAGTTGATGGTTATTATGGCAGCTCTTGTCGACGCATGGGAAGAACATGTCTCAGGTTTGGTTGTTGCAACTGAGTGACTATGGGTATAGGCTATAGTGAGGCATGGTTTGAGCAGAACCAATGGTAAATGTCCAGGTTAAGTCCCCAAACCCATCTGTTGTTCTGGATACCTAAAAGAAGCTGCAACGAGACAACTACCGTGTTTACCTCATTAGTAACTACTATTGTTAACGTGTGTGTGTGATCTTACAGAGCAACTTGTTGGTGTTCATGGCTGAGCTTTTCTGGTGGTTTGAAGTGGTAAAACCCTCCTTTGTACAGCCCAGAGTGTTTGACCCAGAAGGTACAGTATACCATACAACAATGATGCTCTTGACTTGTTGGTCACAACTGAAGAGTTCAGATGCAAAACCTTCCAAGTCCATTTTTTAAGGTATTAGAAATGTACAGATTTTCATGAATAAAATGAAAATGGCATGTTCAAATTATTTCAGAGTTTGCACAGTGATGGTTACCCAAGCAGCCAAGTGAATGTTTTCCTGAACTAAACATTTATGGTTATGGAGTTACTGGGTTTTGCATCTCAACTATTCAACTGTAAATACTAATTCAAAGGGTAATTAATTAGTTCCTGGTGGAAATTTGAATGAATGACATTTTGTTTAATGTCTTCTGCAGCCTGTGATCCTGTACTTTCCTGTAGAAATATGGCTCCTGTGTCCAGCCCAGTCAAACAAAGCAATGCGGACAGATCTAACAGTCTGGAGAGTGTCCCTGCTGAAGGTAAATAATAATCATTTTCAGTGTTCTGTTATCTTAACACCCAGTCTACGTGTCCAGTTCGGTTGCAGTTTGGTTTCCGATACAAAAAAATTGCAAACACAAACATGCGGGATAATCGCGAACCCTGCCACAACCCATCTGCAAGCATATATGGTCATCCTGGAGTGTGCCGGACACTGTCATGATTAGTGGGACAATCTGGAACAATATTTTAGACTGTTCAAAATTTCGACACCAATAGAAGTCAAACCAACCGAAACCCAACTGGGTCATCAACAAGCTCACAGCAACTTATCAACAGCAACATCGGCAAACTCACAGCATTGCAACCGTCTGCATCATCCCGGGAGCCAGAGGTGGGAGTAAGGCACTGTCAAGTCATTCTCAAGTCAACAATCTGCAAGTGCCAAGTCAAGTCTCAAGTCAGCTTGCAAACAGCTGGTGGTCATTATGACTTGAGACTTGACTTGGGACTTGCAGATTGATGACTTGACAGTGACTTACTCCCACCTGACTGCATTAGACTTGTACCAAACACTGATGCAGATCTGTATCTGATCTGTTACCCTAAAGCTCACCGCGGCAAGAAGGCAGCAAAAAACAAGATTAGACTGCTTTATGAAACCAGGCCCAGGTATCACCCAGAGGATGAAGGACCACTGCATTGGAGCTTTGAAAGATAAAACATGTCAGTCTCCTGAATTATGAGGATCCAAAAATGTTTGATAAGTTTATCCAGTTTATTCTTATTCACAGATATTTCGTGTGTCTTTAAAATATGCAGCAGTAATTTCTGATCTGTGTGATAGATGTAACTCCTCTTCATGTAACTCCTCTCCCTGTGATTTAAGTCAGTATGATTTTCTTTGCCCCAAACATCAGCCATTTTGGATTTTGTATTTTCATGTTATCTCTCATGTTCTTGGAGTCAGGCTGGTGCCTTGTCTGCTAATCACTTTTTTTGGAGTTCCTGGGGTCCCCACTGTGTCTTTTACTAACTGCAGGCGGATATAATTGCCTTTACCTTATTGCTAGCACAACACACAATTTTCTGGTTATGGTTGAGATTATGGTGAGATTATGGTGGGTGTGTTATGTGTGTGTTTTTAAATTTTATTTATTTATTTATTTATTATTTTTATTAATGTTTTGTGGGGCCTGTGGTTGGTATGTCGGGATTGGATGTTCATGAATGTTCGAGTTGTAGCACGTTTGTTTTCCCTTTAGTTGTCCTTGTACTTTTGAAGATGATGTGCTGGTGTTTTGTTTCTGACTGGGAAAAAAAAGATTAATGGGCGTTTAAAAAAATATACAGCAATTATGATGGCAGGAATACAAAACAAGTAGGAAACGGTGGGGATGTGTTTTAAATGACACCAGATGCCCTGTAGTGGCTACTCTAGAGACTTACAATAGTTATGTCTGGTTCACACAGCAAGATAATTATCCCAGTTTCAGTCCCGATATTCCCCTTCCGACAATCTTAAGGACGCCCTGACTATCGTGATGGCTCTAAAGATAATCTTATCAAATATTCCTGCTATGTGTGGTGTGTTAAGAGTGCTCTGGTCTGCTCAGAAGGACGTCGGGACCACTCAGACCGCAAATTGTGGATATTCAACATGTCCGATATCCCGGTGTGTGTGGTGTCCCCCGTCCACAAACGAGCACGCAGCCTGCTGAATGTGACATGTAGCCAATCAGAAAGTGAGGTGACGGACGCATGGAGCAGAATCCAAAATCAGAATGGCTGTCATGGTGCACCAGAAAGTCCGGTGGTCACGCTGTCTCCACTCCTTTAAACAACGCCTTTTTTTTTCTTTCTTTTTTTCTCTCTGTTAGAAATAGTCCTCAAATTGTCTTTGTTGCTTCTTCCTCATCCACCATGTTAGTTTACTCTGAAGTCACATTTAATCTCGAGAGATTTTGCGAGATTTCCTGTCTGACCTGGGAATGTTCGTGAGTGAAATCTGATGGTGTGTGGTGTGTTGTCTTTACCGTATGGCTGCACACCACACACTGAATGATGAAAAATGTTAGATCTATGATTTTTTTTTTTTTTTCTTCATCTGTGTGGTCTCTCAGGTATTGGAAGCCTGCAGACAATTTTAAAATCTTGCTGTGTGAACCAGGCTTTATAATTTTCAGAGTGCTTCAGTAGAATTAGCTGTTAACAGGTGTATATACAACCCCTGGCAAAAATTATGGAATCACTGGCCTCGGAGGATGTTCATTCAGTTGTTTAATTTTGTAGAAAAAAGCAGATCACAGACATGACATAAAACTAAAGTCATTTCAAATTGCAGCTTTCTGGCTTTAAGAAACACTATAAGAAATCAGGAAAAAAAATTGTGGCAGTCAGTAACGGTTACTTTTTTAGACCAAGCAGAGGGAAAAAAATATGGAATCACTCAATTCTGAGGAAAAAAAATATGGAATCATGAAAAACAAAAGAACGCTCCAACACATCACTAGTATTTTGTTGCACCACCTCTGGCTTTTATAACAGCTTGGACTTAATGAGTGACAAACAGTACTCTTCATCAATCTGGCTCCAACTTTCTCTGATTGCTGTTGCTAGATCAGCTTTGCAGGTTGGAGCCTTGTCATGGACCATTTTCTTCAACTTCCACCAAAGATTTTCAATTGGATTAAGATCCGGACATTTGCAGGCCATGACATTGACACTATGTGTCTTTTTGCAAGGAATGTTTTCACAGTTTTTGCTCTATGGCAAGATGCATTATCATCTTGAAAAATGATTTCATCCCCAAACATCCTTTCAATTGATGGGATAAGAAAAGTGTCCAAAATATCAACGTAAACTTGTGCATTTATTGATGATGTAATGACAGCCATCTCCTCAGTGCCTTTACTTGACATGCAGCCCCATATCATCAGTGACTATGGAAATTTACATGTTCTCTTCAGGCAGTCATCTTTATAAATCTCATTGGAACGGCACCAAACAAAAGTTCCAGCATCATCACCTTGCCCAATGCACATTCGAGATTCATCACTGAATATGACTTTCATCCAGTCATCCACAGTCCACGATTGCTTTTCCTTAGCCCATTGTAACCTTGTTTTTTTCTGTTTAGGTGTTAATGATGGCTTTCGTTTAGCTTTTCTGTATGTAAATCCCATTTCCTTTAGGCGGTTTCTTACAGTTCAGTCACAGACGTTGACTCCAGTTTCCTCCCATTCGTTCCTCATTTGTTTTGTTGTGCATTTTCGATTTTTGAGACATATTGCTTTAAGTTTTCTGTCTTGACGCTTTGATGTCTTCCTTGGTCTACCAGTATGTTTGCCTTTAACAACCTTCCCATGTTGTTTGTATTTGGTCCAGGGTTTAGACACAGCTGACTGTGAACAACCAACATCTTTTGCAACATTTTGTGATGATTTACCCTCTTTTAAGAGTTTGATAATCCTCTCCTTTGTTTCAATTGACATCTCTCGTGTTGGAGCCATGATTCATGTCAGTCCACTTGGTGCAACAGCTCTCCAAGGTGTGATCACTCCTTTTTAGATGCAGACTAACGAGCACATCTGATTTGATGCAGGTGTTAGTTTTGGGGATGAAAATTTACAGGGTGATTCCATAATTTTTTCCTCAGAATTGAGTGAGTCCATATTTTTTTCCCTTTGCTTGGTCTAAAAAAGTAACCGTTACTGACTGCCACAATTTTTTTTCCTGATTTCTTATAGTGTTTCTTAAAGCCAGAAAGTTGCCATTTGAAATGACTTTAGTTTTGTGTGATGTCTGTGATCTGCTTTTTTCTACAAAATTAAACAACTGAATGAACATCCTCCGAGGGCGGTGATTCCATAATTTTTGCCAGGGGTTGTAATACCTCTCCAGGAACACTCACGTTATCGTTGGTAGAGAGGTTTGCGTGTCAATGACTTGTTTCTTTTCAGCTCTTCGCCTCATTTGTTCAAATGCCCGGGGTTGGGTTGTGATTGGTCATGAGGTCCCTGCGGTGGAGACCTGTTTCCAGCAGCTAATAAACAACTGTCATCTTGATGCTCTGAGATTTATGTGACTGGTTGAGGTTCAGAAGGAGTTCACATGTGAACAAGCGCTAGAAGCATCCACAGCTGGATTTATTCTAAAATCATTAATCAGTCAGCAATCACCAGTCGACACCAAAACGTTATTTTAGTCAATTCAGATAAAGTGATTCATGATTGGTGCGGCTGAAATGGGATTCCTCTGGAAGGGTGTTGAGGGCCTTCCTGAGAGATAGCGTGGGAAGCTCGGTCATTTGCGAGGAGCTCGGAGTAGAACCGCTGCTCCTTCATGTTCAAAGAAGCCAGCTGAGGTGGTTCAGGCGTCTGGTAAGGATGACACCTTGGCACCTCCCTAGGTAGGTGTTCTAGGCATGTCTAGTGGGGAGGAGATCCCAGGGAAGACCCAGGACTAGGTGGAGAGATTATATCTCCACACTGGCCTGGGAACGCCTCGGGATCCCCCAGTTAGAGGTGGTTAATGTAGCCTGGGAAAGGTAAGTTTGGGGTCTCCTACTGGAGCTGTTGACCGCACAACCTGATCCTGGATAAGTAGTTGAAAATGAGTGAGTGAGGAATATAAAATACAATTTTGAACTTGTTTTGACACATAATATCAGCTGTAAAGTACTCTGTCTGCACCAGGTTTAATGAAGAGATCTACTTCCTTGTCCTTTGTGGATGGCTGTGTTGGGACATGGCCCAAAGAGAAACGGTTAGTAGCTAAAACTTGCCGCTAAAGCTACTCTGCACATCTGAAATGTTCTCTTGTCTCCCAGTTAAACAAACTGAAGAGTAACATTAATTTTCTTCTACCAAAGCTCATCTTCTCGGGGAATCTCCTTTGAGATTCCTTTGAATGGGGATCCGACTTTGCCACCATGTGATGCTCCATCTGTCCGTGGCATGACCCGCTCAATTAGCACAGATGGCCTTGGGTTCAAAGTTCACTATGCATCCAGAGGAGGTATGAAGCGCCACTTCTCACTCTTACCCGTCAGTGTAAACGGCCAGAGTGGGAGCAGACATATAGTGGAAGAAGATGAAGACTTCAAGGTCCACAAACCCGTGGCACGGAACAATACCTTCTCCATCAAGAACCAAAGCAGGTACAGTTTAACAGAATTTTATTTAAGGAGGACTTTGGTTATGGAAATCATTTTACAGTTTCAGCTTTGTCCGCCTTTTGATGGTATCATAAATTGTTCTTTTGGCTTTATGCAACTCATGTTCAGGTTGCTCATTTGATACCGTAGGATAAGGCAGTTAATTTAGTGACGTTTGTCCATAGGTACTCAAATGGAGTCCTTCCTGAAAGCAACCACAACCTTAACAGTCACCATGGAAACCGCAGTCCGACTCCTCCGAGCATTGAGGAGGCTCTGAAGATTATCCATAACACAGAACGGCCCCATGCTAGCTTGGGTGTTGGAGACAGAGACAGTGGCTTCTTTCTCCATGGTGCAGAGTCTTTAGACCCTCCAGGTGGCCAGGGTCAGGGAGATGACCCATGTTCAGCTAAGGCCCAATTGAATGACAATGACCCCAACTCTATTTCCACTGATGAAGTGGACACGGGCATTCATGTGAGGACAGAGGACATACAAAGCGTGGATGAGGACTCTTCATCTCTAAGAGATTATTCAGATATAGACCCAGACTGTGAGGCTATGACCAGGTCATGCCCTCTACCTGACAGAATGGAGGGGGAGAGAAGTAGAGAAAGAGGGACCGAAAGAGTTGATGACACGAAGCCTGAAGGTACAAGGGGAGAAGGAGGTGACAGAAGTAGCCCATGTGCCAGTTCAGTGCCCACACTTCCCAGATCTTACACAGTCAGCCCCACCTCTTCCTCTGGTGGCTCTGGAAGTGCCTTGGTTCGGATGACAAGCTTTGCAGAGCAGAAGTTCAGAAAACTGGAGGGAAGGAGCAGTGGAGGAACTACGCCAGACAGCTCAGACATCAACGTTCCATACACACACCTGGCAAAATTTTCCTCTGAGGTGTGTAACTTCATTGTTGACTCAAAATGCTCACAATTCACATTACATTTATTATTATTTAGTATGTTGCTGTAAGATTAACTCAGGCATTTATTCCACCTCTCCTTAGATTTCCGCACCCCCTCTGCCAATCATATCTCCCACTCCAACAACGCCTTCACCCAGAGACCCCTCCCATCTGATAGCCTCAGAGATGATACAGTTAAAGATGAAGCTGGAAGAGAAACGCAGAGCCATTGAAGCCCAGAAAAAGAAGGTAAGCAGATTGAAAGAAACAAAGAGAAATAAATAGTAGTAAAGACTTTGATTAGAAATCCACATCTGTTTTTCCAGGTTGAAGCAGCGTTCACTCGCCATCGCCAGAAGATGGGCAGAACGGCTTTTCTAAACGTCGTGAGAAGGAAAGGCGTTACGTCCCCCATCAGCCCCAGCGCAGGGGGAGCAGAAACACCATCACCCGGGCCCCTCACGTCCTCCAAGGAGACAGCTGAAGGCAGCATGGAGCGAGTGGAGAGGTGCAAACCTGATGGAGCTGCTCCCAAATTTGCCTGTGAAGATGGTGGAGGTGGGAAACAAAATTTTTTTTTCTTTTTTTTTTGGTAGTGATGTAATGATACAGTCAAATCACAGCTTGATGTGATTCTCCGATTGGAGTTCGCAGTATGATTTTCTCACATTTTATCTTAAATAACAATAATGAAAATTGGATTCATTTATTTATTTTGATTGCATGCCAAAATAACTAAATAAAAAATTGCTGTCACACTGCTGACTTAAGAAGTAAAAGTAAATATATGTCCATCAAAATTTAGTTTTAGTTTTGGATGGTTTAAAGGCAGTGATGCCAATATCACGTTAGTTAGTAACGCGTTACTCTAATCTGACTGCTTTTTTCAGTAACGAGTAATCTTAACACGTTAATCTTTCCAAATCAGTAATCAGATTAAAGTTACTTCTCTGAGTCACTGTGCGTTACTATTATTTTTGTATTGTGGGTTGATCGCAGCTTTAAGACAGGTGTCCCGACAACATGCAGGGGGAGGTCTGAACTGCCCACCTCGCGCTCTTTCAGTGAGGTGCTGCACAGAGCATCTGCTGTGCAGCAGCTCTGAGTTGAAAACCAGTTGTCTCTCAAAGTGCGGTGACACTCAGCTATGGTTTTACAATGACATTTTTATGCTGTTTTCTTAAAAAACGCTGATAAAACTTTCTTACCTGTCAATCTGGTCATGTTTTCTGCATAAATAAACATTATCCATTCTTCTGCTCAAACAGCAAGCCAGGGGCGAATCCATGCAGGAAGCGGGCGTGGGCGGAGGGTGTGGGTGGGGTGGGGGCGTAGCTCCCCACAACAGCCATAAATTAAAGGTCCACTTTTGAAGACATTTTTTCATACTAATATTACTTATACTACTTATAATAATAATAATAATAATAATAATTTCAACAACTGAAATGTTAGAAAGAATGTAATAAATTGATTCATAAAAAATGTTTTTTTTTTTTTTAGAAATTGTAAGTTTTACTGTTACAGTCCTGTCCACAGTTATATATGAGGTCAAGAAAGATGTCTTTATTTCATTTTTTTATAAAACAAGTATTTGTTTTCATTGAAGTCAAGAAGGGGTGACTATAAAGTGAGTGTCGGCAAAACGGGTTATTTTCATGTTGAGGTGATGGGGGGGGTTGTCGGCAGCTGCTGAAAGTAACTAGTAATCTAAGTTAGTTACTTTTAAAACTGAGTAATCAGTAAAGTAACTAAGTTACTTTTTAAAGGCTAATCAGTAATCAGTAATTGGATTACTTTTTCAAAGTAATCATGGCAACACTGTTTAAAGGACATTACTACACTCTTAAATATTACAGATAGTAAACCAAAGATGCACAATATCCACCGACCAGCATTCTGCTACTTTGAAAAAATAATGTTCATAACCTTGAACTCTTTTTAACATGCCAATTAGCGAATTATTTGTTACTTTTACTTTTCTCGTCACCCATTGGTTCAAAAGAGTCACACATAAAAAGGTGCACTCTGATTGGTTGTCGGCTTAGTAATGCTTTAAAATATCATGTGTATCACTCAGCCAAACACTGCTGGAATTTAGTGTGTCTTTTTGTGAAAGCGATGCATTAAAGAAGCACTCTGCAGGACCAAGAATAACTCTGGTATACAGTACCAAGGTAAAGTTGGATTTCATCTCAACCAGTATCAGTCTTCACACATTTCTTTTTTTATATATTTTATTTTTATTAAGCAAGGGCAGATATAAAAGTATAAAGCATATATACTCAACAAAAATATAAATGCAACACTTTTGGTTTTGCTCCCATTTTGTATGAGATGAACTCAAAGATCTAAAACTTTTTCCACATACACAATATCACCATTTCCCTCAAATATTGTTCACAAACCAGTCTAAATCTGTGATAGTGAGCACTTCTCCTTTGCTGAGATAATCCATCTCACCTCACAGGTGTGCCATATCAAGATGCTGATTAGACACCATGATTAGTGCACAGGTGTGCCTTAGACTGCCCACAATAAAAGGCCACTCTGAAAGGTGCAGTTTTGTTTTATTGGGGGGGGGGGGATACCAGTCAGTA
The DNA here is from genome assembly GCF_902500255.1 of Thalassophryne amazonica. Classification (NCBI taxonomy): domain Eukaryota; kingdom Metazoa; phylum Chordata; class Actinopteri; order Batrachoidiformes; family Batrachoididae; genus Thalassophryne; species Thalassophryne amazonica. The sequence goes on along the minus strand of NC_047114.1, from coordinate 64,886,285 downwards.
TCTGGTGTGACCACCATCTGCCTCATGCACTGCGACACATCTCCTTCGCATAGAGTTGAAGAGAACACCTCTCCAACGTGCCAAATGCCAGCGAATGTGAGCATTTGCCCACTCAAGTCGGTTACGACGACGAACTGGAGTCAGGTCGAGACCCCGATGAGGACGACGAGCATGCAGATGAGCTTCCCTGAGACGGTTTCTGACAGTTTGTGCAGAAATTCTTTGGTTATGCAAACCGATTGTTTCAGCAGCTGTCCGAGTGGCTGGTCTCAGACGATCTTGGAGGTGAACATACTGGATGTGGAGGTCCTGGGCTGGTGTGGTTACACGTGGTCTGCGGTTGTGAGGCTGGTTGGATGTACTGCCAAATTCTCTGAAACGCCTTTGGAGACGGCTTATGGTAGAGAAATGAACATTCGATACACGAGCAACAGCTCTGGTTGACATTCCTGCTGTCAGCATGCCAATTGCATGCTCCCTCAAATCTTGCAACATCTGTGGCATTGTGCTGTGTGATAAAACTGCACCTTTCAGAGTGGCCTTTTATTGTGGGCAGTCTAAGGCACACCTGTGCACTAATCATGGTGTCTAATCAGCATCTTGATATGGCACACCTGTGAGGTGAGATGGATTATCTCAGCAAAGGAGAAGTGCTCACTATCACAGATTTAGACTGGTTTGTGAACAATATTTGAGGGAAATGGTGATATTGTGTATGTGGAAAAAGTTTTAGATCTTTGAGTTCATCTCATACAAAATGGGAGCAAAACCAAAAGTGTTGCGTTTATATTTTTGTTGAGTATACACGGATACATTCCCTTTATCTTTTTTTAAAGAAAAGACCGGAGTGTGTGCTCAGTATCCCTCCAGGTGAGTCCAGTTCTCTTTGAGAATGTCCCTTGACCCCAAGAGAAGACAGTATTACAGGCCAGCAGCTGATCGCACATTCGAAAACAGAAACCCGGGATCAAAAAGGGAGAAATCCAAGAAGAGAGAACATATTTCACACGATGAATCATAAACAATCTTGTTAACAGGCACACAACCCAACCTGCCTTTAAGCAATTCAACAACTTAAGTAAACTATATACAAGAACAACAAAGGGGGTGCTCTGCCAGGCACTGCCGCCATGAGAGGAAAAAAAAAATACAGTAAATAGAATAAAATAATTGCAGTCATACACTTTTTGGTGGTTTACAGTACCAATGTTTTCAGACAAAATCTGCTCTCATAGGGGTTATGAATTCAAGCCAGTTCTTCCAAATATGGAAGAATGAGGCCTTTTGGTTTTTTAGTAGAGAGGTCAGCTTCCCTTCTCCTCAGCCAGTTGAAGAGTCAGGTACCTAATTCTTAGTTTTTTGCCCTGCCAAATAAATCTAGAAAACCATTTGTCCCACTCATCAAATTGGGTGTCAGGGACCTCAATTGGTAGATTCCTGAACAGGTAGAACAGACACGGGAGGATATTCATTTTAATTGCACTCATTCTTGAGCTCAAGCTCAAGAAGGGCACCAGAGCCCATCTATGTAGATCTTCTTTCATCCTTTGAGATAGTGAAACGTAGTTTGCCCTGAATAAACCTGTAAGGTCTCTAGTTAAATTTATCCCCAAATATTTAACTTCATCATTCTCCCAGTTTAAATTAAATAAGATAAGATAAACTTTATTGCTCTCACAGAGGAGAAATGTATTCTTCAAAATTGCAGAGGGATTGTAGTTGACAGTCAGCACTTGTGTTTTTGAAATATTAACTTTATATCCAGATAATTTGTCAAATTTAGACAATGTAGCCACAAGTTCAGGAAAAGACCTCTCAGGGTCACCTCGGCAAACCAAAATGTCATCCGCGAACATCGCCACCTTGTGGACCGTTCCCGCCATTGCAGTGCCTTTAATACTTGGACTCTGCCTTATCAGTTGGCCTAATGACTCTATAAATAAATCAAATAGAATGGGGGAGAGTGGGCAGCCCTGTCTACAGTCTCGTTCCAGGACAAAAGAGGCCAAAACTTTAATACGGGCTGAGGGCTCGTTATAGGGCCTTCACACATTTCTATTGATTTTTAACTGATTCGCGATGCACCATTCCATCCTGACTGTTTGATGTATTCTAGGATGCTTTGGGTGTCTGTGAAAGATTCTGAAAATGAAGACTTGAGTTCCTGCTGTTTTTATTTGATGTGAAGCAGGTGTGACTCCGGGTGAAGTTGACCTCACAGAATATACTCGCTCCATTGAGAGGCTGAACACATCTCTGGGCTTCCTGCAAACAGAGATGCAACGTTTGGCCCAACAGCAGGAGAAGATCATGGCGATGAGAGACCAACAGCCACAACAACAAGCCTGGGTCATCCCTCCTCCTGCTCCTTCTCCACACAGGTATTCCCATCACCCTATATTGAAATTAAATCCGAATTGTCATTGGTGCGTTTAAGGCTCGGCCATCTTTTGACCACATATGTGTCTCTGTGGGTTTCCAGGCAGCTCCGTGAATTGCGTAGCAGCAGTGTATCAGGTCGGGGATCAGGCCGAGGCTCTGTCGGGTCTTTGTCTCCCATCTTGTCTTCTTCGGGCTCTCCTCATGCTGCCAATCGTTCCCCTGCTGGTATTAAGCGGCGGCCAGCCTCTTTCCATGCCAGAACCCCAAGGACACCAAGACCAAATGATCTGAAGGTCACTCCCTTCAGTCGGATGCTTAACACCCCCACCTCAGTGGACAGCCTGCCCAGACTGAGGCGTTTTGCCCCCAGCCAAACCCAGCTCAGTTCTTTTGCCTATCTTGGTCATGATGACGAACATGTAGCTGGCAATAACCTCGAGACCAAGGACAACAACGGTAAGGCTAAAGAGAAGGGAAATACAATGGCACATAAGAGTGCTGGCACTCTTCAGACCAATACTAAAGAACCATCCAAAGAGAAGAAGTGTGAGAGTCAGGAGGAGAGGACAGAAGCAGAGCTGGCTACCTTGAAAGGTGAAGTCAAAGAAAGAATGAACTCAGAAGTGCTGGTGCAGCCCGTGTCTGAGATCCAAGGAACGGGATGTAGCCGGTACAAGGGAGAGCCTCAGGACAAGAGAGACCTAGTGGAAGTACCACTGTCTGGACTGAAGGCTCCAGAAGACCGGGGTCAGGAGATGGAAGCAGAAGAAGCAGGTGTAGACCCTTATGGAGATGATCAGAAAGTGTGCTGTGGATTCTTCTTCAAAGTAAGTTCAAGTTACACAACCTGAAAATATTTTTTTCTTTATAACTTTTGCACTTACAAAGGAAAATGTTGCTCAAGTCGGCATCCACCCAGTTGGGTGGCAGTAGTTAGAACTTTACTGCAAAACCAAGACAGAGAGCGTATTTGTAACTATAGACTGTGTGTGCTAGACAAACCCACCATTATGTCACCCATAGGTTTACAGAAGAGACCCGAAGAGCTGTTTTGAAGCCAAAAAAAAAAAACCCCTGTTTCTCTGGGCGTCACCATGTTGGCAGTGCTTGCTGCGCTTATGCCCCAGCTAATCTATAAATGGGTAAAGAAGTGGATTGTGGGCGAGATGCTGCATGACCTGGGTAGGAAGAACGAAGCCCAAACACGGCCCCATCTCAGAGTTACCGAACTAAAGGCTAACAAGCTAACCTGGGTTCAGGTGGTTTATTAAAGCACATTTTTGGAGACAGCGACTCTCTTAATGAGTGGTTTCACTATAGTTATTAAAAATTATGACTGGCTTGTTTCCTCAGTAATTATGCATTAACTGGAGCTAATGTCATCAAGATACTGATAGCTGCTAAAAGTGCGATCTCCATTAGCATACAGAATCAACACAAAAAATTTGCTATACAGAAATACTGCAGCACAGACTTCATACAGGATGTGTTCAGACAATTAGCCACACAACAAGCCATATTGCAAGTATTTGTGATAAAATAAGACAGACATGGTCCTCCAAAACAACTAACAGCCAAAGCTAGCGGCTTCTGCACTACTGAAGCTCTGAGATGTAGCTTGGCTCTGCAGCACTGCACTAGCTGTCACTCAAAGCGACCATGTCCCTAATTATGCATAACTTTACTGCATAAAACATCGTAAGCCAGGCAGTTCTTAAATAATTACATAAATAAATCAACCACACTGTGCAGTTGTCATGGAGGGGGAACTAGCTGTAGATTCCAAAACTTTTTTTATTATTATTTTTGTATCTTGCTGTAAACATATTTCTCCTGTAAAGTTGGGCATGTTAACATGGGCATCTATGGAAACCTGCACGCTTTTGGAGCCAGCTTCAAGTGGCATTCAAGAAACTGCAACTTTTTCTTCTTGCAAGTAGGCCTCATTTTTGATGGCTGGGGGGCTTGTTTGTAACCATGGCAAACTTTCTTCTTTTTTTTACAATAGAAATATATATCCAACTCTTTCTCACACATCCTTAAATTCTCATTGATAAATAGTCTCTGTAGTTCTGTAGGGTTATGGTGTATGATTTTCTTTCTTTCTTTTTTGTCATTTTGGAGGCCCTGACCGTGTGCAGATTTATTTTATTATATATATATATATATATATATATATATATCTTTTTTTTTTTGCGGTGCGGGGGGTCACTACAGCCAGTGAGGCAGGGAGGTGAGCCCCAAGCTGGCTCACGCTTCTGGTGTCACCCGGCCCCACTGGGCATGACCCGCTCCGGGGACGGTGGCAGGTGGGGAGTTTGACTGGGATGCTACACCTTTCAAATAGTAGGAGGACAGCATCCTCCCCTGGAGAATCCAGTAAAACTAGAAAGATATTCACAGATTTGATGTTCATTTGATGTCACGAGTAATGTAGAAAAACAAACAACACTAGTTTATAACCTCAGGAAGGTAGACAACAAGCTACAGTCTTATTTTTATCCATATGAGCCGTCCTCTGAGCTGGAAAAATAACATTGATCTGCACGAGCAGGCGGCTGAGAAATGGAAGCGTTGGGACGGTCTCTATTTTTTCAAAAGATTTATTGAGCCGTGAACTTAGGGTTCTGTTCTACAGCACTGCATTTTGAATTGGGTGCATTTAGCCGGGGCTATTTCCAACTCGAACCTCAGGTTACTTTTGGACTGACTCTCTAGTTTTAGGAATTAATTTACCAACTTCCAGGTCTGGATATAAGTTCTACGGGTCTGTTACAGCTCAGTTACCAATTCGAATTGTGTTTTTTATTCATAATTGACATATAGTTTGTGGAAGACAATACTGTATGTATCCTGTGCCCCCATAGCAAGCTTTGGGCTTTGCTTTCAGAAAGCAAGAAGCCTATTTGTATGCCGAGAGAGTGGACAGTTTTGTTTTGTTTTTTTTCCCAGCTATCGTGGCAGCTTCAGTGCCAAAGGTCGAGTGAATTTATGCCCATAATGGAATTAGGACACTAATGAATGCTGTTAAAGGTTGTCAACTTAATGTTAATTGAAATACAAATATTTCTGGAAAAACTGGTGACATTCAGCTGACACCACCTTCTTATTTATGCGTATGATTTTGATTTTGATAATGACAAAAACCTGCATATTGTGATTTTATTAGTCAGTTTATACTGTGTATTTCATCTTCATGTGTTTGTGAATTTCCCATTTGTCAAACAGGATGATGTGAAAGGAGAAGAGGACATGGCAGCAAAGAAAGCCGCTCTGCTGGAGAAGAGGCTGAGGAGAGAGAAGGAGGCGCAGCAGAGGAAGCAACAGCAGGAACTGGACCAGGAACAGAAGAGGGAAGCTGCAAGGTGAACATTGTTTTATGCGTTTTGATTATTACCAGTGGTGGGCACAGCTAACCAAAAATTTAGCTTCAATAACTGCTAATCAGCTAATTGAAAAGTTAACTTTTATAACGTTAAACTGCCAAAAAAAAAATTTAGCGGAAGTTACAGCTAGTTAACTGCTAACTTTTAGTTTTAACTCGGTACACTGTCAGCTACTGGTAAGCCAGTTTCGAGTTTAAGCACTGCTGAGGCTTCTGAGTAAAATCAAAGGTGATTACAAACCCAAAACAAAAACGAGCCAGAGCTTCTGTCTTTATGCACCCTGACCGCTGCTGCCCCCCCAAAAATGTGTCATTTACTTTCCACATACAACAACACAGATAGTGGGCAGGAGATATGAAACGCAAAGCACTTTTCACTCATGGTTTCACTTAGAAACAAAACTAATTCCGGACAGTTTATCGACATTACCGCTAACGCTGTCATTTTTACAAAGTTAAAATATCGCACATATCTTTTAAAGTAACGCACTATGATTTTAGGGTTTACAAATGTTTTTGGCCGTTAAGTTTTACTCACTATGCCAACAAAAAAATGTTAGCAGACTGAAAGTTAGGGGAGCTAAATTTAGCAGAAGCTAATTGGTCCACTGATGGTTTTCAAAATTAGCTGAAAAGCTAATCCTCTAACAAAAAGTTAGCTTTGCTAATTAGCAGTTAGCGGATTAGCAGAACTGCGGCCACCACTGACTATTACTAAACCCTGTGTGGGCAGATGATCTAGGTTAACCATCAGTAAAAGTTTCCACGTCTTATGTAATTTTTTTCTGTTGTGTGGTGAAACCAGGTTGAAGGCAGAGGAAGAGCAGCAGAAGAAGGATGAAGACAAAGCAAGGAGAGACTATATAAAGAATGAGTATTTGAGGAGGAAGCAGCTCAAACTGATGGAGGACATGGATGATTTCATCAAGCCCCGGTCTGGAAGTCTCAAGAAGAAGCCTCGCCCAAAGTCCATCCACAGGGATGTCGTAGAGTCCTCTACGCCCCCTGTGAGAGGTGAGGAAATTATACACTCAGCAAGAAGACAACCCAAGAACCAAGTCTTACCATTCCTTAAATTTGTGCATTCCAACTGGAACAATATTGTTGTTACCCACAGCACGCCTGACTATGAAGCCTCATTTTAACAGGTAGTTCTCTGTGTAGCGGCTTGCTCTGCGTTGTGTTTTTTGACTCCTCCCATTCGCTTCCCTCGGGACGCGAACTCATGATCTCCGGCATGGGAGGCGAACTCTCTCAGCAAAAGGCTAAAACCCAGGGTTTTGGCCTTGTGGTCAGAGAAGCCTTTTAGCTGTTGGGGAGTTGGGGAGTGAGTTTTACTGGCTGCTACTGCACAGCGACTCCTGCTGGCCTCCATCACATCTGCATCTATGCAAAATTTACCTTTAGTGTGTGTTATTTGTTATTTGGTTTAATCAAGAACAGTGTTTTACATTTTGGGAAATTGATGGAAATCTCCAAAAATTCTCTGTCACCTGTTTTAAATAAAGTAAATAATGATGGACAACGTGCATTTTAATTAACACCAAAATTCAGTAGCAAGTTACTACTCTTGTCAGGTGAAAGCATTTTGAACAAGTGGACAAAATTTAGAAAAAGTGCAACAACAAATGGACAGAATACATTATTCCACATTGAAATGATTGTTAATCCCTAAAATGAACTTGGTTTATCGTCTTCAGTTTATAAGTGTTAGTTGTACCAAAGACCTGGACAGTCTGTAATGTTATAGTTTTAGCTACGATGTGGTAATTATAGGGACGCCTGATAACTACAAGTAAGTACAATGCGAATACAAACACCTATTAGTATGTTATAGTCTGGGTCAAGTCCTCCCAAGGGAGCATAAGCAGCTGTCCTTAGTCTGTAAGGGTGTCAGGTATCGCCCCAGCACTTTGATACGAATAACTACAACATGGCAGATAGGGTTACCATTAACAATTTAGGCTTATCACTAGAGGCCTTTGACTACAAGCGGACGACCTACTATGTGGAGCAGATGCTGATCCTTGTCTGTGTTGTTGTAGGGGTGCATCCACGAGCATTCTCAGTATCTAGCATTTCTTTGGCTTCTCTCAACCTGACTGATAATGACAACAACCGGCCAGATAACAAGAAGACCACCAGGTACGGCCTACTCTGTGTCTGATCTTTGTTTTGATTTTTAAAAATAATGCACAAAAACTAATATTTTAAAACATTGTTTTTGGAAATAAAGGCTCACAAACCCTATTTTGAACAAACAAAACAGAAAAAAGTGACAACACTTAAGCCCCCATCACACTGACATGGTTTGGCTCATGGTAGATTACTAAAAGCCCCAAATCCTGGGCCACTGCGGTAATTCCTGCACATCGGGTACTTCCACACATTTCAGTGAGTGACAACGCACCTGAGTTGTGGCATTTCACAACTCTCGACCATTTGGTGACAACTCCTCAAACACTATTGTAGACTCTTCTCTCTAATTAGTCTTTGATTGTAGTGATTCTTGGTGCATTGTGGGATATTTCCGGCAATAGTGAAGCACGAATATGCCACAACCTGACCTTATGTGCTGCTTAGTGCAAATTGTTACACCTCTCACGAGTTGCATGAAGATTTACACTGATTTAAATCTCAATCAGTCTTACAAGTCCACTGCAAGCAACACGGGTGTACAAGGGCCAATTGAGACGTTTTGAGCCTGACCCAGAAAAAGTAGGGCGTGGTTCTCCATCTTTAGGATTTTGATAAACCAACATTTCTCAACATTGCACCCAGTGACTCAAAACTTCACACATTCTCAAAAAATGTTGGTTTTTCAGAAGTTTTCCTTGTTGCATCTGCTTTTATCAGATCTTTAGAAACACACTTCATGCTTACGGTTTTTATTTATGTTCTTTGAATGAATTTTTATGAAAATATTGATCCAATGCACCTTAGCTACACTTTTCTGGAAGTGAAAGAGGTAAAAACAGGCTGGATTGTGTCATTTCAAGTTGCATGGCAAAATGTCAGTCGTAGAATTTCAAACATTGTCTGATATTTTTCAGAGGCTGTCTTTGGTCACAAGAGCGTGACAACGGCTGTCATTGAACCTGTCACATACTTCAATGTGTGGTCACCGATTTAAGAACCACCAACACAGATAATGCCACGTTTCTTTCACAATGCTAATCTTTCGTCTGGGACAGCCGAAAATGGCACAGTTGCATATCGGGCTTTAGTCTGGACGACAGTTATGGAGAGCACCACCAGAGTTTCTCTGTATCACTCAGTTTTAACATATAATAAATTGTAAAAGAGGAAAATGATTCCATTCCATGACAGAAATATAACAGACAAATCCAGAAGGTCTTATTTTCCACTTTGTGCTGCTATAAAACATTTGTCTTAAAGCGTGTGAAAGTTGAACATATCCAGTTGTGAAATTGTCATCTTGTATTATTGCCCTCATATTAAACCAAAGCCTTGAACTCCACTCTGAGCTCTTCCCAAAATCAAAGTTGCATATTAAACCTGCTCCTGAGAAATACAACATAAAATTTGTTTATTTGACTTTACAACTTTAAGCTATTTTGAAGAGCTGACTTGAAATATTTAAGAATTGTTTGTGAGTATTTTCACCTTTTAGAAATGTTGTTTAATAGTTGTGTTATACTTTTGTAACATTCTCACTGCTGGTGTGTACTCGCACAGTATTTTTCCGGAGCCCTGGAAGTGTCATGCTCACGTTTGATGATGTTGTAAAACGTGCACTTTGTCTTGACACATAAATGTTGGTTTTACACTGTGCGAGTTTTGGCCCTTTTTCAAATGATTTTTCATTCGTGCGAGAATTTTAGGTTTCCAAAACCTGAGAGACCCCACACGTGGAGATAAAAACAAATCATAGATCTGACAGGTTTAGTTGTACAGTGTGTGGTGTCAGCCACACAGTAAAAACAACACAAAGAAACAGATTTTACACACAAACATTCCCAGGTCAGACACATCGATTTCTGATTGGCTGCATGTCACATTTAGCTCCTCATGTCCTTCTGAACAGATCAGAGCGCTCTTACAAACCACACACGGCAGGAATATCTGATAAGATTATATTTAGCGTCATCACGATTGTCCGGGTGTCCTTAAGGTTGTCGGAAGGGGAAGATTGGGTCAGATATCAGCCTAATTATCTTGCCATATGAACCAGGCTTGATGTTGTGATGCCTCACGGAGCGACTGATTGGTCTGTTATAACACAGCACCAAACATGTTTTCACTATTATTTGATTTCTTTGTGCGACTGACATTGTTATTCAAGCATTCAAAAGGCGATTCCTATCGCCACACAATTCCAACACACGAGAAAGTTTTTTGACAGTTCTTGTTATTGAAAGAAACCTTGTCTCATCACGCGTCCACTTAGGCACTGTCTAGCACGATCTAGCAGGATTTTTTTATACAAATGAAAAAAATGATATATTTTACAAAAGCACATTTATTTGTAAACACCAACACATTACCCTGATTCACTTGTGTTGTTTTTTACATAGAATGAATGAATCAACAAATCAGCATGAGCGGAGGCTTAGTTACCCATAATCCCCTTTGGGGATCTGTGTGTTAATGTTCAAATCTTCAGAATTAGTGCATTATTTTAAAATTAAGAGATATGTGTTATATATCACTTTGTACATTTTACGAGGTTACATTAATATAGTTATTCTATCCGGAATAATTTTATTTTTAAAGCAAAACCATAATTCAAGACCTCTGCCTCATCGCGGCACCACTGTATCCTGTCATGGTAAATGACATTCTCCTACAGCAGGGGGCAGACCACACAAAGACAAGCGCTGGCTCTTTGGCTGTTTGGGTTTGTGATCGCCATTGGTTCTATCAGAAGCTTTAGCAGTGTTTCAACTCAAAATCAGCTTCTTAGTAGCTGAGAGTGTATGGGAGGCAAAATTTAAAGTTATTGGTTATCTGTAGCTTCCGACAGGTTTGTAGGCAGTTTAGCGTTAAAAAAAGATAACTTTTCAGTTAGCTGATTACCAGTTATCAAAGCTAACTTTTTGGTTAGCTGTGGCCACCACTGGCTGTGACTGCTGGCGAGTAGTTGGAGACAAAGAAATTGTGTGAATTAGCAACAATTTTCACTTGGAATCATACTGACCTGTATTTGCGATTTTTTTTTTTTTCATGCTCCCAGGGGTCCCAGGGCAGCTCCGTGCCTGGCTCACACCCGGAATGTCAGATTCTCATTTTTGTCTCCAATCCATCATAATTTTGTTTCATAGGTTGCCAACCCCTCACAAAGTTGTCTCACATTTTGCTCACTTTTCTGACTCACAGAAACTAAATTGAGAAGTATTTAAGATGCCCATGACAACTCTGACTATTTAGAAAGAAAATGTGTCGTGTGAAAGTTTTGAACATGTTCGAAATTCCAGCAACGCTACAGCAAGGCCATACAACTCACACGAGGAAATGAAGAACCCCAGTGAACATTTCAAAACTTTAGAAACTCCCTCGCGAATGCCGTTCACGATTTGTCGCCAACAGTTGTAGCCCACTGAGATACTACCGTTAAAGATGGCATGATACCTCTTCTTCATGTCCAGTACGATGCCATTACTGGAACTTCTAGTATGTAAAGTATGATACAGATACCAATCCAAAACCCTTTCTTTGTCTTAAAACAACTTATATATACTGACAAATTATACTGTATTTGCCTTTCTGATGCGTGATTCTGTTTTTTCTCTCTGTTTGAGGTGCGGCTCTATCCAGAGATAGGAGTTGTGTCTACTTCTGCAACCCTCCCGTCCAGTGCACCAGCAAAATTTCCTGCATATTCATTTTGTAAATTGTGACTGTAGCATGGCCCAAGCAGCGGGTCACCTCGTTGAGTCTGGCCTGCTTGAGGTTTCTTTCTCAAATCAGAGGGAGTTTTTCCTTACCACTGTCACCTGTGTGCTTGCTCTGGGGGTTGGTAATGCTACGTTTACACATAACGACGACAAGTCACGAATGCCACGAAGTACACATTCTTGGCCGTTGATCACGAATGTGATTATTCGGGGCAGAGGCATCAGGTGTCCTCAGGAACTGCTGCAACCTGTTAACACACGTTACGATTAATGGCACCTGTTACTGGAGAATTATCAGGAACCATTACACACGGTCAAGAATAGTGTTCTGCGTTGTTACGCACTATCGCGCACTATTGTGCGTAACAGCGCATCGTTAAGTTCTGTCACGTTGTGAACGAGGTGAATTGTCTCCACACACACACCCATATTCATCCAACCAAATTCAGATCGCTCCAGTTTTTCAGAAGAACTTTGTGACTGCATGCGTAGTTGGGCTCTGTGCCATGGAGTGGAGCAGAGAGGAGGAGGAGGACAGAGCCAGATGTGTGGCTTCATGCGGCTCTCATCTGGCGCATTTCCCCAAACATCAGGCACATGCAGCAGGTGGAACACCTGCAGGAGCGTGCTGAAGAGCACTGAAATTTGACTTTTAGCCGACTTGGTGTCAGCAATCAAACAATGTTGTGCAGCGCAGGGTTTAATTGTGTGCGCGCTTCTTCCTCCGCCGAACTGGAGGAGGTGCAGAGATGTCTGGCTGCAAGTGAGTCTCCTCTCGCTCCTCTGGTTCAGACTCGTTCTCCCGCTCATCGGTTACAGCAGGTGAAACACCTGCAGGAGTGTCCCGAGGAGCTTCAGCAGGAACTGTGGACCGACATTTGAAGCCGAGTTTAATTGTGCACACGTGACAGAAAACTGATTCCTCGTGGCGCGCGGTGAAATGTGACGCCGCGTTACAAATCGTGTCAAAACTTGACAGTTTCCGTGTCACTTCGTAATACTGCGTGACAGTTTGGGCTCCAAGAACCATCACAGGAACCACTACGAACATTGTCACGTTCTATTAAGGATCAGTACTCATCAAGACGGATCAATACGCTCAGTTGCGACCTCCACGACGTGAGACGAAATGAGGGTGGTGTGTGACATTCGTGGAAGATTTTTTGACAGGCAAAAACATGCTCCACGAATATCAAGAATATCACTCACCAACACGCACTATTAGGAAACCTATTCAGATGCGTTAAGTCACATTAAGAATGTCAGGAATGTGTCACGAATGACAGAAAAATGACATTCGTAACGCGTGTTGCTTATGTGTAAACGCACCTTAAGGTTAGACCTTATGTGTGTGAAGTGCCTTGAGGCAACGTTGTTGTGATTTGGCACTATATAAATGAAATAAATGAAGTGAAATTGAATTTGTCTGTATGTACTTTGCTAACCTAGCCATCTAATGAAACATCAACTTAGACTGTGGAACAAATATTCCACTCCCATAAAGGAAAATATGCATAGCCCACAACATGACTCAGGTGTGTGATACAAGACTGATCAGATCGGATTTTGTTTTATTTGATTTTGAATATTTCATCTCGTCATTTTCATCAGTATCGGGCTGATACTGATCCCAAATATCGACTCAGCACGCCCCTAAAGTTAATATCCAGGTAATCTTTTGTCGCCACAGCAAGGATAAAACTAAAGTATGAAAATGTATAACACTTGAAAGTACATACCGTTGGGGTATGCCACTCTCACAGCTAGTGGTAATAAAATGTTCCATATACCTCTCTATTGAAATGCAGTGTTGCAGTCACTTCATGTTCCTGTGTGGCACACACTCTGCATCTCAGTTGTCTTCTCTCCTTCTTCTCTATTTTGCATGCACCCCTCAGAGGCAGTAAAATAGCTTCTGGCCATATCCCATTCTTTTTAAATTCCCCCAAAGAAAGAAAAGGAAGGTTGGTATAACAGTTAATCACAGCACTTCAACAGAAGGATGGGAGCATTAAACTCCATGTGGCTCCGCATGAGTCTAGATATAGGATGTGCATAGCAGAGCTGTTTCTGCCTCAGTCCTCCTGCTTTTTAGCCACTATCTTTCTCTTGCAGTGTCACTGTCAGCCTGCCCTGTGCTCGCTTCTCCATACTGGCTGCTCAACATGTAGCCGCTATGTTTGCCTTTCCATCAAAAAGTACACAAGCTTGTCTCTTTCAGTAGTCGTCATACAGCGCTGATAGTTTGCTTTGCTTGCCTGAAATGCTTTTCTGTCACCGTGGAGCTTTATCAGATTATGTATGATATGTTTAAAGACGACACACGAAGCTCAGAGAATTGTACCATAGTTCTGACCTCTATGCTTAATGTTTTTTTTTGTGTGTGTGTACGTGCATGTCTCTCTGTGCCGTTTGTCGGTGTGTGCTTCCATAATTCCTACTTGCCCTCGTGTGGCGTATCTTACATGGTTTGTGTGTGCTCTGTCATCTCTGTGCATCATCATTTGTTGGTCTGTGTGTGATCATCTCCAGGCCAGATTCTGCAGAAGGCTTTTCGTCTTGCCCTTCGGGTGGCAGTCGAAATGGAGAGAAGGACTGGGAAAATGATTCTACTACGTCATCCACTCCCTCCAACACTGAATACACAGGTAATACAGATAGAGCCAGAGTCCATGTAGCCTTTTATTTTTTTTTTTTCTTTCTAGCACAAAAGTGGAGGCAGGGCACTTGGGTGGGGGGGCTTCATCCTAGCATTTCCATTTTCTTAAAAAAGCACTGCACATGGGTTTAATTTCTGTGACAACAACCTTTCACATTGTGTGGCCACAAGAGCACAACAGTCACCAGCAACATTTAGAGTCCATCCAATCTGAACCCATAGTTGTCTCTATTGAGATTGCGCATTGTGTGTCATGTATAGGTATAGGTTTGGTGAGACAGCCAAAACAAGATTCCCCTCTATTTTGTTGGTTGTTATGGTATTAAGTCTTGCCACATGTGATTGGTTGAAATAATTACACCAAAATCTTTCTGAAAAGTTCTGAGATTTTCAACTGGAAGCGATCGCAGCTACAGGATAAAATAAAGTAGAGTACTCTGAAAGAAGACGCTGGGTGCAGGGCTTTTTCTCTACAGGAAGAAGACCTACATAGGCCCTGAGGCCTGTTGGTGCCGGTCCTTATCTCCGGGTTCCATAGCGACAAGTGGGTGAGAGTCTATGACTCTTCCTGTAAGGGATGCAATTACTTCCCTAGCTAAGGCTGGTACCCATTTATAGCTGGATGGACTGAGACAATGTAGATTAAGTGTCTTGTCCAAGGACACAAGCAGATAGTATGCGCAGGATTTGAACCTAGGTCTGCATATTGACAGGCCAGCTCCTTATACACTCAGCAACCTGCTCTATCTGGGAATAGTTGAAGCAAAGAGGCTAGCAATCGGGAGGGAACAACTATATGGACACTGCCCCATGTCATTCACTCAGTTTGTAGCTGTGCAGACATTGTACATGGACATTTTCTTTTTGTTGTCTCATGGCTATGATTTTCTCCCACAGGTCCCAAACTATACAAAGAGCCCAGTGCCAAGTCCAACAAGTATATCATACAAAATGCACTGGCTCACTGCTGCCTGGCGGGCAAGGTCAACGAAGGGCAAAAGAACAAGATACTTGATGTAGGTTTTAAAATTCTCTGGTTGTTGGGTTGGGAGTTCAGAGGTGGGACGAAGTCACCATCAAGTCACTCTCAAGTCATGAATCAGCAGGTCCCAAGTCAAGTCATAATGACTACCAATTGTTTGCAAGCTGACTTGAGACTTGCAGATTGATGACTTGAGAATGACTCAACAGTGACTTCCTTCCACCTCTGGTAGAGTTTTATCTTCCAGAATAAAGTCCTGAAAGGATTTTTTTTCATTACTTTACATGATCTGCTGCAGGAAATGGAGAAGTCTGAAGCCAATAACTTCCTGGTGTTGTTCCGTGACGCGGGATGCCAGTTCAGGTCCGTGTACACCTACTACCCCGAGACTGAGGAGATCTCCAAACTGGCTGGCATTGGGCCAAAGAGCATCACAACCAAGATGATCGAGTGTCTGTACAAGTACAACTCGGACAGGAAGCAGTTCAGCCGAATCCCAGCCAAAACCATGTCCGCCAGTGTGGACGCCGTCACCATCGCGAGCCATCTGTGGCAGACCAAGAAGCAGGGTACACCTAAAAAACTGCACCAGAAGTAGTGTTGTATTGACTTGCAGTGGTCTGGAACTGGAAGGATTTGTGGACATTGCTTTTGTTTTTTTTTTTGTTTTGTTTTTTTAGGGGGGGGGGGGGTTGTTGTTGTTGTTTTTTTTTTTTTTTTTGTTTTTTTATTGTTGGGCCCTGCTTTTACATGTCGCAACTGGAAAGTAAAAACACAAACGGGCCTCACAGATGTTGTTTTAACACATAACTGACTGCGACACTCTGGACTATTTAAATAGGCACAACTGTGTACTTGTCAGCATGTGTATCGATGTTTTTATGTGCCAAAAATGGAGATGACATTCTAGGTGGACCTATGCCTTACCTAGGCGAAGCACTAAAGCACTGAATGTTAACACCTCCTCAAGAGGAAGTTTGGGCTTCTATACGTTGATCATGCGTGGCCTTAAGCTTTTTGTGTCACATGGATGTGCTGAGAGTGTTGCGTTGAAGCCTGTTGAAAACGTCTGGTGTGATATAAGAGAGTTTGTGCGTACACACAGATCTGTGATCAGATTACGCTCCCGTCAATCTCCTGATATTTGGAAAGTTTTGTCTGATCTGGGATCAGCTAGATGCAGGATTTTTTATTATTATTATTATTCGTTTTTGCTGCTATACAGGCCTTTGTTGTTGCTGTTTTGTCATTTTAATACGTGACTGAAAAATGTAACATTTCAGATTTGTGTGTGTGTGTGTGTGTCTCATGAAGTACCAAGAAGTTGTGAGGGGAAATACCTCATGTGACGATCGCAGTTCCTGTTGTTTGTGTGCAGTCATTGTCGTGCGGTATGAGAATCATCGAACAGTTCTGGAAAACACCTGCAATAGAATCTTAATTTATTTTCATTTTGATAATGCTTTGAAGATATTTTAAAAGGCGTCTTGGATTTTATTCTGAGAAACGTATTCTTCTATACATATATCAGTGAACTCAGTTTGTATATAAGTGCAGTTTCATTAAAAATGAACAAGCTTGTAGCAGCTTTATAATTTATCGAGTATGTTGTTGTTATGGGGCCTTTTTTGTGCTACAGATGCAAAATGTGTGATCGCTCCACACTATCATCAGCTTGTAGAGTAGACGAAAATCTCATGTCATGCTATCAGTCTGTGCAATTAAAAGTACTTCAGCTGACCGTCAACATGTTGCAGACAGAACGAAAATGCTCATAATGTCACTTTAATGTGGATATTGTCTTAACTGTTGCATCTGGATTGTTGTCAAAAATAGTCCAGAGTTGTAAATAGATTATCTTACCTTTGTTGCACCTGATTACAAATGTATTTTCCACTTCAGTACTGTCACATTTATTTTTACATTATTGATCCATTTTTTTAAACTGTTTCTTCCTTTCCTATGTGTCAAGTACACAGATATATTTTCGCAAACAGAAATATATTTCATAATGATGTTTTTTGACATGTCATAGGTATGTACTGATGCAACAGTACAGTGTAAGAAGGGTAAGGGTGTGTGTGTGTGTGTATGTAAAGTGACTTGGTAAGCATACCTGTACTAAGAAAAATGTTTTTTTTTCCCCTACTCTGAATGAATTTTGATTTTATTTCACTAATATGCTTACCGCAGCTGCTCATGGATTTTTCTTTTTCTATTCTTTTGAGCTTTATTAAAATGTCAGCTATCAACAGTATCTGGTGTCTTGTTTAACCCCGCTTACTCACATTTATGATGGTGGCATCAGTAGCGGCTCTAGACGGGGGTTGAGGGAGGTGTGACATAATACAGGAAAAGCTGACTGATGAATCCTGCTGCATAAAGAATTGTGTTTCCAGTGTTTAAAATAAAAATTTTGTATTCAAAAACCATGACTAGAGAGTGAGTAGGAGTGTAATGACACACTATTTCCACAATTCGATACATGTCATGATGCATGATTGCATCACGGTTCCCACTAACTATATCGAAAGTAATCTGTGATGAATGTTGCAATTTTAAAGAAACATCATTCGAAAGTATAAATTTGTAATCCTTGATGTTACCCATTTCCTGTTTCTATATTTTCTGACTCATTTGTAGGGATGGGTATCGAGAACCGGTTCCTTTCGGGTATTGTTATGAAATGATTCGATCCACCGACATCAATAAGCTTTGTGCTTAACGATTCTGTTATCGGTCCTTCAGAGTGGCCGTTGTTTTGGGGGGTGTTTGTCAGGAAAATGATCATTTCTCTACACTGATTACGGACCCTGCTTTTCTGCAGCGCGGCTTTGCTTTGAACCTTGAACCAATCGAAGCAGTGGTTCACAGATTGAAGCAATGCTTCGATCTATTGCTTCGTTTATTCTTTCTTTCGCTTAATTTTCCCCCGCTAAAACCCTAAAGAGCATACGTCTGTGAGTATTACTTACCTGTTCTATGTTAAACCAACCTGTTATGGTCTTCTGAAACAGCTGATAGATGTATTTTATAACTTAAAAATGTGTTAGCATGTCTATGGCATTTTCAATGTTAAAAGTTAGCATTACGCATTTGCAGCTGTCACCACGTTCAGGTGCATTGGTTTTCAAATTGTAATATTTCTTAAATTTATTTTTGTTTATATATTAATAATCTAATGATTATTATATACAATTTTAGAGAAGAGACAAAAATAACCTGAATAGAAACACAACAGAAAATATAAAAGCAACTAACAATGAACATAAATAAATACATACAGAAATAAATAAATGTTTCCTGTGAACACCTAGTGACTCTCACACCTCCATTTCATCCCTGTCTTATTTAAGTTTAATGACAGTTTGTTTCGGTCAACCCATATTTTCATGTGTTAATTTCTTCAGTGATTTCCTCCAGAACTATCTAACAAACTAGAAAACTGCTGCATCCTACTAAGAGCAGAATACTACTGGAATGAATCTTAATAAGGAAAGTAGTTTTTTTTTCTCACCTAAATGGATTCAGCACTCACTCCAGTTTATCATCTGGAATAGTGTTATATGGCTGGGGGGGCCTGGCTGCCGGTTTGTTTGTCTTTTGGTTTCCTCCCAGGTGGCTTGCGTTTGGGACTGAGTGGCTGTGTTGCTGAGGCTGTCAGGACCTCACCCTGATCACCTGCGACTCGTCAGGACTCACAGCTGTGGTGCATCTGGATGGATTGGAACATGTTGGCATTTAAGACTGGAGTGCACAGTGTGTATTTGCCAGAGACTCGACCTTGTGACCAGACGGGTGAGATCGTCGTCTCGGGAGCCATCTCATCAACAGCGGATGCTGAGAACGTCCAGGTTTGATGCACAGTCTGTGAAAGAGGAGGGGGTGAGGTCTCACGCTCGTCAGCACACTTCCTGAGGTACGTTAGATTTTGTGACTAACAGTTATACAGTCAGTAAATGTGGTGTCCCTCACACCTTATTGTATTGAGCTGTTTGTTAGTCATGTATCAGCTTCCACTGCGGTGGAGTTTTGTGAACTGGATGTTCCATGCCTGCAGGTTGGAAGCTGATCAGTAATCAAGCCAGGAAGTGTTTGCTGTTTGTACACCTTTAAGTGTTCTGTGTGTAGAGTGTGGACTCACATAATGGTTCCTTCTTCACAGACTCGGTTGTTGCGGCCACCTGGGGGGTGTCGGCGGGGTCCTTGGGTCCGAAACAGCTTCTGGCTCCGGACCGTTAGCGCTGCTGGGAGCGCACCACGCCAGGCCGCACCTTTTTGTTATATTATCACTGTTATGTATTAAATTCAGTTAGCCTTTGTACCGTGCTCTGCTTATTTCATACTGGGTCCTTCAAACGCTGGTCGGTTCTCCGAGCTGCGTCCGACACATAACAGAATAGTCCCAGATTGCATTTCAGAGCTTCTAGAATTCAAACATTTTCATACATGTGGTGTTGGGGGGTAATTTTGGGTTTCAGCTTTTTTTTTGTTTTCACCACTTTCATCCGTGAATATGTCAATCGTGAGTCACTTTTGAAACAAGAATCGTCCTCCGTTCTGTTCACACAGCTCCAAACGTTGCGCGGCTCTCTGACGAGTCAAGTTAGAACGATAGAATCCAGTCGGAATTAATAACTTCAAAGCGAAACACCATTTTGTTTATTTATATTTATGTCCAGAGATCAAGGATACAGTGACCAATTTCATATTTATTTACTTTAAGACTCAATGAAATACATAGAAAAACTGTAAAGCCTACTTTTAGTACAAAATTCATGAGGTATCGATAAGGAATCGGATCGATAAGCAGAATTGATAATGGCATCGATATCGATAAAATCTTATCAATACCCATCCCTACTCATTTGTGATTGTTCTGCAGCAGGTGGTTATTTTTATGCAGTAGTTGACTTTCATGGTATGGTGATACTTTTATTTTTAAAGATTTGAAACAGGTCTCACGATACAATTATCACAATGCATTGTTACACCCCAAAGAGTCGATATTTAGCTTCCCACATTGCCTTAGAAATTTAGATTTTTCTAATTTTGGGGGGGGGGTGCCTCCCTCTCCTCACCTGAAGCTACATCCGCTACTGGCCTTTACTTAAAACCAGAATTGGCTCTCTGATATGATATTCACTGAGAAAAATTAAGATTCCAGCCATTTTCCTCATAGTACCCAGATAAAGGCTGGCTCAGCACAACTTCTTGGCATTCCCACAAATTCCGAGGATCTCCCAGGGAGAAGCCCGGTCATCCGGTCAACACAGGCTGCAAAGATGCACTTGCATTCAACAGAGTACACCCACAGCCAGGATGCGTTTGATGCTTGGCTACTTTAGTGTGAAATCAGACTGTTCCGGTCGCTGTGCAGCAAGTGAGTGGAACAGAATTCTGTTAAAAATAATCTGTGCAAGCACCTTTCACAGCACAACAAGCAATGTAATACCCCTGTAGTTACTGCAATCAGGTGATCACTTTGTTCCAGACAAGTCCACTATTAAAGTCTGTAAGGATGATATCTGTCTCCCAGATTGAAACAAAGATTGCCTGTAGTACCAGGAGGAGCACGGATCCAATGCTGCACATCCCTGCGCTTGGCTGTTTTAGTCTTTGCAATCTTGCCATTTAATGGTTCCTGGTTAACTGAAGAATCATACACAGGAACCCTGGAACTGGAGCTGAGTAACATTCCAGCAAGAGGATCAGAGATGCACACCTCGATGTAGCTGGCCCATTGTGACAGTACAACAGAGCCATCTGTTAGGAACAAACCATCATCTGCCATAACTACAGTGTAATAAGGTTTAGGTTTGGGGAAACAAAGTGCTTTGATTCCTCTGTAAGCAGGCTGAGGGTCACCAGACCACAGATGGTCAGTCACCTCATCACAGATTCCTCCAACAAAATGCCTCCTTGTCCACTCTCAGGGTCATCACGGTCTGCTTTCTCAGTTCCCTGTACAGCCTAGTGTTTCCATCAAGCTGTGCTCTACGATTCCTCTGGATGATGTTCAGAATACTCTCAGACATGAAACACCTCTTCCTATAGACACTGGCAGTTTCAATACAGCCCCCAGCAGCTTTCAGCATCTGGTAGTGGGAAAAACTCCAACATTCCATTCAGATTCTGGCTTGTTTCCATGTCTACAAGTCCTCCAGCTAGATTTCAAGCAAAATTTCAGGAGGAAGTTGGTTTGTAACCACAAATGCAACAGACCTCATTGTGAAGGAACGCCTTACACACAGAGTTAAACTTTGTTCAGTTAATACTCCGACCAGTAATCAGGCCGGGAACTCAGAGACACCCGCATGTAAATATTTAACATGATTGATGTACATTTCTTTGTGATTTAATGATGCTATAATATATGGTTCTGTTTGGTCTTAACTTTGATCATCTTGATCCAAAACTGAACCACTTTTACAGTACTCATTCATTCATTCATCTTTGGCCACTTATCTGGGTCGTAGTGGCAGTATACGCCAAGCAGCTCATCCCACCCTTCCATATAGTTAGTTGGTCAAGTCTCTAATGCTTCCCATTGGATCCCGAGGTATTCCCAAGACAGCTGGGACATGTAATTCCTCCAGCATGTCCTGGGTCTTCTCTGGGGCCTCCTCACAGTGGGATGTGCCTGGAAGACCTCCCTAGGGAGACGACCAGGAGGGCATATTAACCAGATGCCCAAACCACTGGCTCCTTTCAATGCGAAGAGGCAGCGGCTCTACTCTGAGTCCCTCCCCAGCTACATATTCTGTCCAATTAATTCAAATTTTAAGTTGTAAAATCTGTTGTATATTTTGTTCTGAATTTGCCAAACTCGTGGGCATCATGTTTCTCTCGAAGGTTGCTAGCTTTTTAACTGGGAGAGCACAATGTCAACCACACATATTTTTCGATAATTTATCCAGCATCCACATATGATTCAGTAGTTGGCAGAAGAACATCGTGGCCCACTTTGAAATATGAACATTTTATGCAGCTCACCCAAAACCCTGAATTGCAATTTTGATCAATAAAACAGAATAGCATTAAGTGTTTCCATATATTTTATGTTAAACTAGGTTAGACAAATGTAACTCATTTAAATCCCATTGACTATGTCAAATCACTTTGGATTACATTTTTAAAAATCACAAATATTTTGTGTAACTTAAACATTATTACAAAATTGAAATCAAAGGGACAGAATAGTGGATGAGTGGTTAGACTTGCCTCACACCAAGAGGGTCCTGCGATTGCTTCTCACCTGGACCTTTCTGTATGGAGACTGCATGTTCTCCTTGTGTTCTCGTGGGTTCCCTCTGGATACCCAGGGTTCCTCTCACTTCCTAAGACATTCAGGTTAGGTGAAGTGATGACTCTAAATTGACTGTAGGTGTGCGGGTGGGTGTGAATGTGTATCTGTCTATATGCGGCCCTGCAATAAGCAGACGTCCTGTCCAGGGTGTACCCCGCCTCACGCCCTGTGACTGCTGGGATAGGCTCCAGCACCCCCTCCCTCTGTGACCCTTGATTGGAGTAAGTGGGTGTAGAATGAAGACTTTTGATGACGTCTCACAATTTACCTGCAGTACCTTCACCTCCTACCAGGAAGCGGCAGTCCTATACTATGGGTGTTACTAGTCTGTGGAATATTACATAGGCATAACAAAGATAAGATCAACTTTATTGATCCCACAGGGGGGGGATTCACTTGTTGGAGCAGTAAGAGCCCTACAATAGTAAAGACAAGAAAAATATTTACATTAAAGAAAGGTGACTAAAGTATATTGCAGTGCTTGCTAGCAGGTGCATAAATACTGATGTAAACAGATTATGTGAAAAATAGAATATAAATGATATAAGTGTGTATAGATATGGTCAAATTATTGCACAGGATAAATTGCACAGTTGTGCATGTAATAAAGCACAAAAGGTGGTGGAAGACGTAGTTAACAGTGCAAAATCATTCAGGTGCTCTTTCGATCAAGCTGATGCATAAAAGCTCACCAGATGCCAGAGAGTTGTATGTTATTTTCATTTGATGAGTTACAAGATGATAGCATTTATAGTGCAGTGGATAAGAGAATATTTAGAGGGGAATCCTGCAAATGGTGATAAAAGCATCAAATTTGGCAGAAATACTCATCAGACAATTCTCTTTTCAAAAAAAAATGACTGGCCACTTTAATTTTCAATCGGTGGTCAGGTAGGGATCAATTGAAGAATTACACAGAGGTCAAAATTAAAAGATGCTCCAATCATATTGAAAAATATTCCACATTATTTTCCTGATCATAAAGATTCCAGAAAGGTATGGTATGGACTATCTGTGGCTGAATTCCATGGAGTTGCGGGATAAAAACAGCAAGAATGGTGACAAAGGTCTGTGTCATTTTGTACAGGGGTCAAAAGTTAAAGTTGCTCCAATTTTGGTAAAACATGATGCAAATTATTAGTTGAGTTACACGGTTCTAAAAAGGAATAGTTTGGACCATGTATCATCCTTACTTATCGTTACGGGGTAACATATGTCACATGTCATAGAATCCAATAGACGTAGACCTTGTTTGACCATTACTTTGGAGACCAAGCATTCAACACTGTCAGCATTATTCCTTAATAATCCTATTAGCTCAACCAATAATTTGAATCACTTTTTACCAAAATTGGAGCAACTTTAACTTTTGACCCCTGTACAAAATGACACTGACCTTTGTCACTATTCTTGTTGTTTTTATCCCGTAACTCCATAGAATTCAGTCACAGATAGTCCAAACTATACCTTTTTGGAATCTTTATGATCAGGCAAATAATGTGGAATATTTTTCAATATGATTGGAGCATCTTTTAATTTTGACCTCTGTAATTCTTCAAGTGACCCCTACCTGACCACCAATTGAAAAGTCAAGTGGCCAATCATTTTTTTCAAAAGAGGAGCGTCTAAGGAGTATTTCTGCCGAATTTGATGCTTTTATCACCATTTGCATGATTGTTTCACTTATCTGCTGCACTATGGGAGTTGTCTATACAAGCTGGTTTCTCACTCTCCCACTCATTCACATTTTTGTTGTCCAAGCCCAATCCAGTGTGATTAATTTGAGACAGACACCCACACCAATAAAAACGAACAAATAAAAAAATAAAGCAGTGAAATTGGGGTCTGATTCATTGGGGTGAAAGAGAAATGAATGCAGTTGTTTTGTGCTGCTGCTGATGTGAAGTTTGTGTGCCTGGTGGATGGATGGATGTGGATGGAGGCGGTGCTCGGTGCTCGGGCAGGGCGGCAGCAGACCGCAGAAGAGCGGTGCAGAAACATCCAGCAAGAAAGACAAGCCGACACGGACCAGGAGGACGCACACGCCTTTAACAGGAAAAAAAAAGCAACGAAAACACGAGGGATAACCGTCGTGACAGCGTCTGTCACCAGAACTGGAACAGCGTCGCTTTTTTAGAACCAGGTGAGCAGATTTGTGTCGCTATGGTGAAGCTGTCACCCGGCTAAACTAGCGGATCGATGCCCCTCTCCGCTCGGCCACGTCGGCTAACTAGTCAAATTAGTTTATATAAGCGCTAACTAGCTAGGTAACGTTAACTAGCTATCTTGTGGTTTTGCTGTAATCCGTTTGCTAAATGCACGGCTAACAAGTAGCCTAAGCTTCTTATGTTGTTGTGGCTCAGTAGCAGTGTTATAAGCTAGCGCTCTTTTGCTAGCTTGTAACACTGCAGTGCTCAATTGAAAGATTTGGAATATTTGTTGTTGTTGTTGTTGGTGTATGCCAAATCATTCTGACCAAAAGAGGTAAATACCTTACAGACTTACTGTCATGCATACATACTGTCATCCATTTATTTGTAAATAAGCTACATATAATTCTGTTAAAGAATTACAGGATATTGACAGTGTTTATTTTTGTTTATTCCTTCTTGCCAGTGCTTACAAGCTAGAGTGGCTCTGTGAGACTTACACCACAGGACTGAGTCACCGCAGACAAATTATTTCCAAACGTGTGTGTTGTCTTGTTTAACTGTTTCTCAGTCTGCGTGTGTGTGATAAGATTTGT
Source organism: Thalassophryne amazonica (assembly GCF_902500255.1). Classification (NCBI taxonomy): domain Eukaryota; kingdom Metazoa; phylum Chordata; class Actinopteri; order Batrachoidiformes; family Batrachoididae; genus Thalassophryne; species Thalassophryne amazonica. The sequence continues at coordinate 64,860,964 of NC_047114.1, read as the reverse complement.
AAATGTGTAACATGATCTGTATATGCATACTGAGGTTTGTAAATGTCAAATCAGGGTTCAATTTAGATGGTACGGAAGCGCATTATGTCCAAAAATTAGGCACCTTATCTTGTAATTATGAGATCTTTTCTGCCCCTGGCCGGGGTGAGCCCCTCTTTGTCCCTCATTATGATTATGACATAGAGGGGCTAACCCCCAGCCGAGTGCTTTTCAGTCTGGGTGTCCTGTGCCCCTCCTTGGAGGAATTTCATTCATTCAGGAGCACCTTACGGGAAAATCCACACTCCGTGCCGTGTGTGATGATTTACTCAAACTGACTTCAACTATAGACCCAAAATGACTCCATTGACAGACCCAGACTAACCCAAATATGACTAAATGTGAAGTACTTTTATTTATTTTCAGAAATGCACTCTGTTCTCAAAATGGTACTTTAAAAGCAAACAGCACTCACCTTTGCAGACGTACAGTGGGATGCACTGCTGCCTGCCTCGTCAGGGCTCCTATATCAAAGTTTAGAGTCCATTGTATGTCCCCCCACCCCCCAAAAAATTGCCAGTACTCACAAACGTACTTTAACATCCCTTGTTTATTGTTTCAGCATTGAGAAGAGGCAGTGAGACAGAGGGAAGGTGAGGGAGAGAGAGCGCTGTCTATTAATGTACCGTTTTGAGAATGGAGTGCATTTCCAAAAATAAATAAAAGTACTTCATTTAGTCATATTTGGGTCAGTTTGGGTCCATCGTTGGAGTCAGTTTGGATCAATCTGGGTCAGTTTGGGTAAATTGTCGCACCCCTTTTGGGCCTGATCAAAATTTACTGTCGGCATTTAAAAATTGGCCAATTTTCAGTTATGACTCGGGAATTCTTACGCTTGTTTTTACTGAGGGATTGGAAGCAGTGTAATTGCATAAAGATGTTTTATTCGTGGATGTACAGTATGTGGTTCCAGCCGAAGCACTGGTCAGTGTGGCACTTTTCCTGATCTCATAATTACGAGATAAGTGTCTGTTTTTTTTTATTATTTTTTTGTCCAGTGAATGCAATGCGCTTCCGTAAGATGGCACACCTCTATTTAAAAAAAAAAAAAGCGTCAAATTTAAAAAGGAAGTGGATTTTATGTACTTGCTTGGAATGTATAGAGAGTTTTCACATGTTGTCACAAACTTGAAAGTGGTCATCTTGGCGGTACACCGCAATCCATTCTGTTTATACCTGCATCTATTTTTAGCATTCAGATGCTGTCATGGTGAATTGTTATTGCATTGTCGGCTGCCACAGTCAGTTTTGGGAGCAAAAACAAAAGTGTTGCATTTATTTTTTTGTTCAGTCGTGCACGCAGATCTGGAAAAACATGTCTTGGTGGTGTGCACTGCCAAAGTTGTTTACTTCTCTAATGTGCATAAATGAATCAAACCGTACGAACAAATTATATCATGTCATGTGTATATAACAGCATTTCGAGCTTGATCGCATCACATGCAGAACACACTTGCAGATGAAGGAATAGGCTGCTCGATGTCCATTCTTCATTGTGGGTAAACAATATCGGAATTTTTGTATAGAAATTTATCGATGCCGCATTTGTTCTTGAATTTCTCTGGATGAGATCAGCCCACACTGGAGTTTAGACTCCACCCATTTTTGACAAAAGTTGACATTTGATAGGAATAGCAACACTATGTAAAAATGATTTCAAATCTGTACAGTGAGGTTTTATGAGATGCCATCATTTGCACAAAACACTAAAATCTCATTGTGCTAAAATGCCTGATGGTAGATCTCTGCTGCTCACAGATTAAATTTACTGTGGGTAAAAGCTGAACTCCTTACGAACCGTGACATCTAAACACATATATGAACAGAACACCCCTAATATGTGTGTACTTGATATGCATACATATAAGGTCTTCCCTTTTAAAAACAAACAAGTTATTGATACAGGGCCACACCTCAGTCGCCTGTCAGTCCAGAATAAATGGTATTAGTGCCATTGTTGCAAGCAACCAACTGGATTAAATCTAATTAGTTTAATTGAGGCTCTGACATTTCTGTAATTGGACTGTTTCACAGTCAGAGTACCAAAGCAGATTTTAAGGAATGGATCAAGAGTTACTGAAGTAGAGTAATTCTGTGAGCTGAAGATTAGCTCTTTGCATGAAGGATTAATACTGACCTATCTACAGATCAGCCATTTCTTTGAATGCATGCAAGTGTTAGATTGAAATACCATTAATAAGTGAATTATGCATGCTCGAAGTCTCAGCCTTGCTCTCTTTTGGCTACCAAAGCCAGGTGTGATCATGAAAAAGATGTCCATTCTTTTTCAGCACATCCACCAGGGGTCGAATTAGTACGTGCATGTGCTGGTTTGCGTGCACGTATTATTCGAGCGGTGCAAGTAACTTTATCCAAGTTTTATCAACTATAAGCACCAGTAGAATGAGCCAATAAAGGAATAAATTTGGCAAAAAACAATTTCCAGTGTGTTGTCTTCGTCTTCCCTGCATTTTATGGCTGTCACACACAGAGCGAGTTGCTGTGCTCTATTTATTGTGGAAAGCTGACATACGTTGCCGTCCTTGGGTTCACAACATCCTCATGAGACGTTCCCAATTCGGGGAGTTACATTATTTGCTGCACATGTAAACAAAGACAAGAAAAAAAAACTGGCTGCTGCTGCGGTTCCTCTCGCTCTCTCCCATCAAACTCTGTCATCATTGTGTTATAAACCAGTCACCATTTGTTTTATTATACATATGTGTAGTTAATAAAATTATCTTCACGGACGATTAGTTCACACGCACGTGAAAAAAAAAATGGCTGTCGCTGCGGTTCCTCGCTCTCTCTCCCCTCAAACTCTGTCATAATTGTGTTATAAACCAGTCACCATTTGTTTTATTATACATCTGTGTAGTTAATAAATAAGATTATCTTCATGGACGATTTGTTCACACGCACGCACGTGAATAAAAAACTGTCTGCCGCTGCTGCTGCTGCTGCTGCTGCTGTCCCCTCAAACTCTCCCCAGAGAGGAAGAGTCCGACACATCAGAGGAGGAGTTTTAAGGTTGATATAAGACTGATTTTTGGTTGTGCAAGTAACTTTTTTTTTTGGTGCAAGTAATTTTTTGTTACTAGTACCAGTGCAAATAGGTTAAAAAATGTATTTCGACCCCTGTCCACTGAAGAACAGCTGTGACTTCCTCCTTGTCAGCGTCATGCACAAGGTCCTTCTCTTTGCCACTCTTGTGAGACACTTCAGTTCAGTGCCAACAACAAAGCCCACCTAATGGCCCGGTCATACAGCATACAAAGATTCCTGAATGAAGGGGAAAAAGTAAAAAAGTCACAAATCGTCGAGAAAAGGTGGACAAATGAGCTTTTGACTTTTCCCATCACCGAATAGCCTGTGAATCAAGAGCGCTAAAGGAACAAAAGAGGAACAAAATGAAACCAAAGCTCAACGCTTTAAAAGAAATGCGCCTGGAGCCACTGCTGGAGTAGTGTGTGTCTGTGGAGAGCTGTGCACACGTTGGTGGATCCACCTACTCTGGTTGCTCATCCAGAACAAAAGAGGGATAATCTCCTTCATCATCAGAATCCTCACCGTCTGGTTCAGACTCACGATGTGCTGTGTGCTCCGTCTTGCTCCAATTAATAAAAAAATAAACTGAATCGCTTGCTCAACATTCATAAGACGCCTCATTTTTACAAAACAAAAGCAAACAAAAAAAACCACCACTACACTAACCACACACACTAAATACTCCACCGAAATAATACACACACCAAATATTTCTCAAATCTCATTTTTCAAATCATTTTTCTTCATTATAGTGCCACTTCGGGGTGAAAAAATGTTGATTTTGCTATGACACTACATTGAGCTGGTCTGTATCATCCCGAAACATTTCAGCTTGATTGGTTGTATGGTGTCAGCCACGCCCCTGTTTCAAATTAAGCCAATAGGCCATGCCGCCCCCTTTCAACAATCATGGTGTACTTAAGTATTTCAAGTAAACACTATCCCAAGATTACCCATGTCAAATGTGGTAAAATTCTACTTGGCTAATTTTTAGACATAAACTTTTGGAGATTGATGGTGCGCCACTCCGGAAATGGAGTTCTTATATGGTTCTAATTAAAATTAAACAGCATATTATTAGACTACCTGCGATACACTGCCATTCTGTCCAGGGAGTACCCTGTCTCAAACCCGATGATTGCTGGGATATGCTCCAGCCCCCCACGCCACCAAAAAAAAAAGATATAATTTTTTGGGTGTTAGTGACTTATGTACCCTGATTGTATGATTCACAGTTTTCATCATGATTGTCAATCTTCAGTAATGTTTAAAAGGATTAAGCTTTTATGATTGCTCATATTACATTGAGCCAATCTAGCAAATATATAAAACCATTTTTTTTTTTTTTTTTTTTTTTGTGATTGTGTGGAAGTTTGTGCACAATTCAGGTGTGTATAAGCCTTGTTAGAGTTAGCCTTGACAAAATCCAGCTGATTTCGGCTAGTGGAACACATTTAGCCTCAAGTGTAAATCACCAATATTTCAAGCCAAGCTTTTTCAAATTAAGTGGCAATTTCTTAAGTGATATTGATGGGAACCCCCTCTGATGTACCAGAAACCTGTTTCATTGGAATTATTTGTATTTTTGTCTGGGTTTTTTTTCGTTGTTTTTTTTTTTTTACCTCAATTGTCCTTGTTGTTGGCAGCCTGTTGTCACCATGGCAGCAGAAGAAACCATAAATGTGAAGGAAGTGGAGATTATCAAGGTCATCCTGGATTTTCTCAACTCCAGGAAGCTGCACATCAGCATGTTGGCTTTGGAAAAGGAGAGTGGCGTCATCAATGGGCTCTACTCTGATGATATGCTCTTTCTCAGGTAGACACAGTCAAACTGTACATTCTGAAATCAGTTCTTCTCACCGCCACAACTCAGCGTGTATTGAATGTATTTGATATTTCACTTTCTGACCTAATACACTGTTTTATATCATGACACGAGCTATTAAAATTGCCGAAAAGACATTGACAAACATTAAGAAAAGTAAAAGAAAAGTTTGATCCTTTGTTGTGTATTTTGAGATAGTTGATTCAGATGTGGAAATAAAATTAATACATAGTATTTCCAGGTGTTTACTGTGGTTTAAGCTTTGTTTTTTCTCCATTCCAGACAACTTGTGCTTGATGGACAGTGGGATGAGGTCTTGCAATTTATTCAGCCTTTGGAGTGCATGGACAAATTTGACAGAAAAAGGTGAGCTCACAATCTAAATTGCTTCATAAATTCAAGCATGTTACTTGAAATACCCCCAACTTTGTGTATATATGCACAAACACTTGTTTTTCACTGTCTAAAATACCTCACTGAATGTGAAAATACCCTCTATAATCCAAATCTGTGAGTGCAATAAAAATTAAATCTTGTGCATTTGGCACAATCATCCAGCCCTCGCTGTTTCTATTAATGCTCAGGGTAAAGTCATGCAAGGGGTGTGTGTGATGGTATTTCTTGGGGAGGTGAAAAGGTATTTTCGTGGAGTAGAGCAGCTATCATTTCAAGCGCTTTACTTTGAAAATCTGTCAACTTTTCAGAAATGGCTGTGTGTGTGTCATCAGTCCGTACAGCTCTAAGTCACTCTCACTCATCTTCAACCGCTTACTCCAATCAAGGGTCACGGGGGTGCTGGAGCCTATCCCAGCAGTCACAGGGCGTGAGGCGGGGTACACCCTGGACAGGACGCCAGTCTGTCGCAGGGCCACATATAGACAAACAAACACATTCTCACCTGCACACACACCTACGGACAATTTAAAGTTTCCAATTCAACCTAATCTGCCTGTCTTTGGATGTGGGAGGAAGCAGGAACATGCAAACTCTACACAGAAATGCCACAGGTGAGAACTGATCCCATAACCGCTTTTACACTACCTGATTATTTTTGTATTGGGACATGTAATTTCAGCTCTGTATATTGCCATTTTGTCTTCAGGTTCCGTTACATCATCCTAAAGCAAAAGTTTTTGGAGGCTTTGTGTGTGAATAATGCCATGTCTGCAGAAGATGAGCCTCAGCATGTGAGTGAAATTACTCCATTAAAAAAAAAAAAAAAAAAAAATCTTTGTAGAAATGTATATAGATCACTGACTTACAAGGCATAAAATTGTCAAATAATTTACCAGTAAGATGAGGATTGAAACATTTAACCTGTTTTTATTCTTTTTTTTTTTTTATTATGCAGGGTTCATGATGAAAGTCATATGGCCTCTTTTTGTTGTTGTGAATAGCGCCAGGCGAGCTGTTGACAGGACACAACACAGAGCTATTGTGTTCTATCACTATTACATCAGAGATCTTTGGACGTCTGATGACTTTGGCACTATCTTACTTTCAAGAAAGAATGTCGGTGTTATGAAGAAATGCTTTTGGTCCTTAGTGCATCTTTCTGTGATTTGCCTTTTGCTTGTTAGCCTTGGAAGTGGCCTTTTTTTAAGCCTGAGTGACATTTAAAAGTCATCCATGCCTCCAGTGTGCTGCTGGAGATAAGACTCTCAAAACTCCATTTTGCTTTGTTGTTACATGAGTTTGTGCTCAGCCATTTGTGGCAGGTGAACTATTTTTTTCTGTGTTGCAGTTGGAGTTTACCATGCAGGAAGCAGTCAAGTGTTTGCATGCATTGGAGGAGTTCTGTCCATCTAAAGATGACTACAACAAACTGTGTCTGCTCCTCACACTTCCTCGCCTCACAAACCATACAGAGTTTAAGGCATGAATTTATATATTGAAAATATAATAATTATTCTTTGCAACTTGCATAATTTTGACATATATCTTCTCTGATGATTTCCAGGACTGGAACCCCAGCACAGCCAGGGTGCATTGTTTTGAGGAAGCTTGCACCATGGTAGCAGAGTTTATTCCAGCAGACAGGAAGCTGAGTGAGGCCGGATTCAAGGCCAGCAGGGATCGGCTTTTCCAACTGCTTCTCAAGGGAGTGCTGTATGAGTGCTGTGTGGAATTCTGCCAGGTTTGACCTACTAAAATCTTCTGACACAGATCAGATGTTTATATTGACTGCTAGTGTATGATGCAAAGCCCTCAAATTGGCACAGAAATTTTTTTTGGCAGAAGGGCCAAAATAATGACTTGTACTTGTGTCAGTTATTGTATGATTTGAAGAGTTAATGGATTCAAATAAATTGGATGGTACTGCATTTAACTTCCTGTTATATTTGGTGTACAGAGCAAGGCAACTGGTGAGGAGATCACAGAGAGCGAAATCCTCCTGGGCACGGACATGCTGTGTGGTAATGGTTGTGATGACCTGGACCTATCCCTGCTTTCCTGGATGCAGAACCTGTCCCATAGTGTGTTCTCCTGCGCCTTTGAGCAGAAGCAACTTAACATTCACGTGGACCGCTTGGTGAAGCCCACTAAGACTGGTTACCCTGACCTCCTCACTCCACTCATCAGCAAGCTTTCGCCTTACCCATCCTCCCCTCTTCGTCGCCCCCAGTCCGCTGACACTTACATGTCTCGCTCCCTGAACCCAGCGCTGGATGGCCTATCCTATGGGCTGTCTGGACAAGAGAAGAGAGCAAGTGGTGGGGAGATCACAGGGAGTAAAGCTGTCTCTCCCATGTCTCACTCTTTTGCCAACTTCCACTACCCTGGAGGAGGTGGACAGAGCCTGAACAGGAGTCTTATGATGGAGAGCTCAGACTGCCACAGCATCTTTGAAGAATCTCCTGAAACGTAAGGCCTCAGATTTAGAGTGGACCATGTTTTTCCCAGTCTCAAGAGCCTTTTCTGAAACTTTACTTAAGATGACACTTCACATTGGCACATCAATGTAAGGGGTTGCTGTGTTTTTCCTGTGTCAGGTCAAGAACAGACACGCCTGTGGATAAAATGTTGAGCTCAGGTGATGCTCAGAACCTGCGGCCGGCTTCAGCTCCTGGGGAGGACCCATCTTTAACTGGTTCTGGTGATAGGAATGAGGTAAATCGAAAGTCACTGAGGTCGAACTTGAACCTTTTCCTTGTGATCAAAATGTTGCCTAATGTGAACATGTCTACATATGCAGTAGAATATTTCCATCATCCTTCTCTAAATTGGTCAGTTTACTCTGTTCTGTTTGTTGCAGACCTGCCAACCTGTACACATTTTTCATACCAGGCACACATTTTGACATCAAAATAGGCAGGCATGATTTGTCACTCACAAGTAAATTTAAAAAATAAAATAAATTCTCAAGTAAATTATCAACGCGTTGTCAATCAATCAATCAATTTTTTTTTTATATAGCGCCAAATCACAACAAACAGTTGCCCCAAGGCGCTTTATATTGTAAGGCAAGGCCATACAATAATGATGTAAAACCCCAACGGTCAAAACGACCCCCTGTGAGCAAGCACTTGGCTACAGTGGGAAGGAAAAACTCCCTTTTAACAGGAAGAAACCTCCAGCAGAACCAGGCTCAGGGAGGGGCAGTCTTCTGCTGGGACTGGTTGGGGCTGAGGGAGAGAACCAGGAAAAAGATATGCTGTGGAGGGGAGCAGAGATCGATCACTAATGATTAAATGCAGAGTGGTGCATACAGAGCAAAAAGAGAAAGAAACAGTGCATCATGGGAACCCCCCAGCAGTCTACGTCTATAGCAGCATAACTAAGGGATGGTTCAGGGTCACCTGATCCAGCCCTAACTATAAGCTTTAGCAAAAAGGAAAGTTTTAAGCCTAATCTTAAAAGTAGAGAGGGTGTCTGTCTCCCTGATCTGAATTGGGAGCTGGTTCCACAGGAGAGGAGCCTGAAAGCTGAAGGCTCTGCCTCCCATTCTACTCTTACAAACCCTAGGAACTACAAGTAAGCCTGCAGTCTGAGAGCGAAGCGCTCTATTGGGGTGATATGGTACTACGAGGTCCCTAAGATAAGATGGGACCTGATTATTCAAAACCTTATAAGTAAGAAGAAGAATTTTAAATTCTATTCTAGAATTAACAGGAAGCCAATGAAGAGAGGCCAATATGGGTGAGATATGCTCTCTCCTTCTAGTCCCCGTCAGCACTCTAGCTGCAGCATTTTGAATTAACTGAAGGCTTTTTAGGGAACTTTTAGGACAACCTGATAATAATGAATTACAATAGTCCAGCCTAGAGGAAATAAATGCATGAATTAGTTTTTCAGCATCACTCTGAGACAAGACCGTTCTGATTTTAGAGATATTGCGTAAATGCAAAAAAGCAGTCCTACATATTTGTTTAATATGCGCTTTGAATGACATATCCTGATCAAAAATGACTCCAAGATTTCTCACAGTATTACTAGAGGTCAGGGTAATGCCATCCAGAGTAAGGATCTGGTTAGACACCATGTTTCTAAGATTTGTGGGGCCAAGTACAATAACTTCAGTTTTATCTGAGTTTAAAAACAGGAAATTAGAGGTCATCCATGTCTTTATGTCTGTAAGACAATCCTGCAGTTTAGCTAATTGGTGTGTGTCCTCTGGCTTCATGGATAGATAAAGCTGGGTATCATCTGCGTAACAATGAAAATTTAAGCAATACCGTCTAATAATACTGCCTAAGGGAAGCATATATAAAGTGAATAAAATTGGTCCTAGCACAGAACCTTGTGGAACTCCATAATTAACTTTAGTCTGTGAAGAAGATTCCCCATTTACATGAACAAATTGTAATCTATTAGACAAATATGATTCAAACCACCACAGCGCAGTGCCTTTAATACCTATGGCATGCTCTAATCTCTGTAATAAAATTTTATGGTCAACAGTATCAAAAGCAGCACTAAGGTCTAACAGAACAAGCACAGAGATGAGTCCACTGTCCGAGGCCATAAGAAGATCATTTGTAACCTTCACTAATGCTGTTTCTGTACTATGATGAATTCTAAAACCTGACTGAAACTCTTCAAATAGACCATTCCTCTGCAGATGATCAGTTAGCTGTTTTACAACTACCCTTTCAAGAATTTTTGAGAGAAAAGGAAGGTTGGAGATTGGCCTATAATTAGCTAAGATAGCTGGGTCAAGTGATGGCTTTTTAAGTAATGGTTTAATTACTGCCACCTTAAAAGCCTGTGGTACATAGCCAACTAACAAAGATAGAGTGATCATATTTAAGATCGAAGCATTAAATAATGGTAGGGCTTCCTTGAGCAGCCTGGTAGGAATGGGGTCTAATAAACATGTTGATGGTTTGGATGAAGTAACTAATGAAAATAACTCAGACAGAACAATCGGAGAGAAAGAGTCTAACCAAATACCGGCATCACTGAAAGCAGCCAAAGATAACGATACGTCTTTGGGATGGTTATGAGTAATTTTTTCTCTAATAGTTAAAATTTTGTTAGCAAAGAAAGTCATGAACTCATTACTAGTTAAAGATAATGGAATACTCAGCTCAATAGAGCTCTGACTCTTTGTCAGCCTGGCTACAGTGCTGAAAAGAAACCTGGGGTTGTTCTTATTTTCTTCAATTAGTGATGAGTAGAAAGATGTCCTAGCTTTACGGAAGGCTTTTTTATAGAGCAACAGACTCTTTTTCCAGGCTAAGTGAAGATCTTCTAAATTAGTGAGACGCCATTTCCTCTCCAACTTACGGGTTATCTGCTTTAAGCTACGAGTTTGAGAGTTATACCATGGAGTCAGACACTTCTGATTTAAAGCTCTCTTTTTCAGAGGAGCTACAGCATTCAAAGTTGTCTTCAATGAGGATGTAAAACTATTGACGAGATACTCTATCTCCCTTACAGAGTTTAGGTAGCTACTCTGCACTGTGTTGTTATATGGCATTAGAGAACATAAAGAAGGAATCATATCCTTAAACCTAGTTACAGCGCTTTCTGAAAGACTTCTAGTGTAATGAAACTTATTCCCTACTGCTGGGTAGTCCATCAGAGTAAATGTAAATGTTATTAAAAAATGATCAGACAGAAGGGAGTTTTCAGGGAATACTGTTAAGTCTTCTATTTCCATACCATAAGTCAGAACAAGATCTAAGATATGATTAAAGTGGTGGGTGGACTCATTTACTTTTTGAGCAAAGCCAATAGAGTCTAATAATAGATTAAATGCAGTGTTGAGGCTGTCATTCTCAGCATCTGTGTGGATGTTAAAATCGCCCACTATAATTATCTTATCTGAGCTAAGCACTAAGTCAGACAAAAGGTCTGAAAATTCACAGAGAAACTCACAGTAACATGCATGCAGTTGTGCTGCATGCATCTCTTTGCTGGTTAATAACCCAATGAAAAAGAAGATTCTGACTGATCGTAGTGCCGTGTTCTATCCCTTTGCCTGCAGAGTCCAGAAACCTGCTAACAGCGGCTGCTAATTGTTGTGAGTCAACGTGCCTTCCCTTTGGAAGCATTTTATTGCAGATACCTCAGATAATATGACTTGCTGTGCGGTTGGTTGTACTAGTCGACCATTTAAGAACTCTGTGTTCCAGTACTTACATTAGGCCTGTCACGATAATCAAACTGTTCAAAATATAAAGATGAACACAAGGTCTTTCTGTGTGGAGTGTGCATGTTGTCCCTGTGCTTGCATGGTTTCCCTCCGGGTACTCTGACTTCCTCCCACCTCCAAGGACATGCAGGTTAGGTGAATTGTTGATTGTAAATTGACTAGGTGTGAGTGAGTGTGTGAATGTGTTAATTATCTGTCTATATTAGGGGTCTATACCAGATCATGATATTATCGAAGTACTGGTATAAGGTGTTTGATAATTTATACGGATCAAAGTCGTGCAAGTGTCAGGGCACCTTTATCAGACAAACATGTCTAGGTTGTGATGTAATTTTGGGGCAAAGACAAAGAAAAAGTCAAAATGTGGAAAAGAAAATACTAATGGACCATAGTTTAAGCAGGATAACTGAATTATTAAAAAGGTGGTTTACACACTAACAACAGACACTGTAATTTATGAATGCATTTAACATAAAATTAACATAAGCACTATTAAACACATAAATGTATCAGTATTGTGATATGTATCACATGTGGGATGTCCAGTGTATCGTATCGCGTTTTGAGAAACAATAAAGAGCCCTAGTCTATATGTGTTGATGCTGTGAGAAAAAAGCGGCTTGTTCAGGGTGTACCCACTGGACCCTTAACTGGAATAAGTGGGTTTAGGAAATGGATGGATGGATGTGTTCTGGAGCACACTGTAAAGTTAGTGTTATATCCTGTTTAATAGTTCAGAAATTATAATTTGCCACTGCATATTAAAGCACTTTCTAGCTGAGAGTTCTCACTCTGTTGGTTATTCCCTGGAGTTCTCAGTCTCACTGATTAAGACCATCGCTCTGGATAAGTCCACCTTTTCATCTGTCAGTTTGCCTTTTCAGGTCATTTCCTTACTTCTCCTGTTGGGTGTGGTTGGACTTCACAAGTCTGAACAGCACCTGGCTAATTAAACATCAGCTGACAGTCTGTCAGTGTCTCACAGACAGTGATGGTCATGACCCCGCCACACTGTGCTGTGTCTGTCACACTGAGATATATTAAGCCCCTTTCACACACTGGCCTACTTCGAGTTGCATCATGCGGTGTCATGACGATGCCAAGTTGATGCAACCTAGCACACAGTTGATGCAGCCTAACACCACAATACGGTGAGGGATGCAATGGGCAACACGAAACGAACGCAAAAAATTAAACGTTTAATTTTTTTGCGTTCGTTAAACATGTTTAATTTTTTTCTGTCGAGCACAGGATGCAGAAAGGAAGTAGTTTTCTCGCAAGTTGAGGCAACTTAACGGTACTTAACACCACCCAATGCCAATTTATGATTCCTACTGTGCTCCATGGTTGCCAAGCTATAAATCACACAGGATTGTTGTCAAACTTTTTATACTGTGTACACAATGCAGTAAAACTATACTGCTCAAAGAGCACATATGAACATTTAAACGAAAAAAAAAAAGTGCTCATTACAGCCTGGCTGCAGTTCCTTGTGCTCACCTCCTCAAGTTCTCTCACGATTGTGTTAAATAAAGTCCATCAAGTCCTGTTCACAGACTGATTGCCAGAGACAGGACATGTCCGCATCCAGTATATTCTTCATGGAGGACATCTCTGTGTCCACTCACGGACGGTTTGCGATGCATGCGCGGGAACACCGGCTGCAGCTCTGTGGTCACAGGAAGAAATATAAACTAGAAGAAAAATCAGAGCGCACACCTGCTCATTACAATCTGGCTGCAGCTCCTCGGCGCTCTCACCTCCTCAAGCTTCTCCCCCGCTGCTGTTCGCAACTGATGCAGACATTCCTGCATTATTAGATATGCAGCATACGCAATTCGAAGCAGACCTGGTGTGAAAGGTGCTTCCAAGGCATATGCAGCATACGCAATTCGAAGCAGACCTGGTGTGAAAGGTGCTTCCAAGGCCAGAAACTGAAGCAGACTTTTGGGATCTCACTGCTCTTCTCTTCAATGTTTTGTTTTCTCTCCACTGTCCCTGCTTTTCCAGAGCTGGCTCAATGTAATTGCTTCTCCTGCCAAAAAATGGGGCAGTTTGCCAGATCGTCAGTAACAAACACAAAACACAAAGGGGAAGACACCTGTCCTCACGTCTGTCTTCTCCTCTTTCCTCCCCCCAGTACCTGATCTAACACAAGAACTGGGCTGGGCTAAGTCACGCTGACAGACATTTGCATTCCATTAATAATATGCTTTACAGAGTGATGTGGGTTTGTGCTGGATACAGAATTAACTATAGAGGATAAATAACAGAGTCATAATGTTTTCATGACATCATGTGGTCACATCACTGCAGAACTGCAACTATTGATTGTTATGATTGACTGAGTAATGAGTTCCTTGATTTCCTGGGGAAAAGTGCAACTTATTCAGAATATTTTACAGTCACAGTCTCGAAAAAAAAGCATCTGGTGTACTGGTGGATGATCATGCAGCAGCCATACATTACAAGATGTGTTAAGCATCTGCAGCATCCCGAAGTTTGAGTATCAGCCTGAGTGATATTTGCAGCAACAACTGAAAAAAACAAGACAAATATACTGTAGTGTTCAGAATAATAGTAGTGCTATGTGACTAAAAAGATTAATCCAGGTTTTGAGTATATTTCTTATTGTTACATGGGAAACAAGGTACCAGTAGATTCAGTAGATTCTCACAAATCCAGCAAGACCAAGCATTCATGATATGCAAACTCTTAAGGCTATGACATTGGGCTGTTAGTAAAAAAAAGTAAAAAAGGGGGTGTTCACAATAATAGTAGTGTGGCATTCAGTCAGTGAGTTTGTCAATTTTCAGTTTCAGATATCTTTATTGTGAAGCAAATTATTTATATTAACAGTTGCCACGTAGGCTACAATGGCTTCATTTTTCTGTTTTGCAAAACTAAACACACAAAAACAGAATGAGACAATGTAACACATATACAAAAAAAAAAAACAACAAAAAACAAATAAAGGTGGTCAATTAAATAAAACAAATAGACTTCCCAACCCACACCAATCCCCCATCCCAAGGGTGCTATCTCATCAGACCAATTTCGGGTCATCTATACATAATACGGCTTATTTCTCCATGTTTTCCAAGTGGACAATGAGCGGCTTCCAGATCAGTTCGAAGTCCCCCAAATTATCATTCAAAACATAACGGTTCCTCTCTAACTGAAGAGTATTCTTCATCACTGAGATCCAGGCTTTTATGGAGGGGACTTCTGTCCCTTTCCAAAGCAGGAGAATCAGTCTTTTGGCACACATCAGTCCATAGGACAGGAGACAAAACTGTACACTCCTGAGTTAATGAGACTGTTCTGAATGTCCAATAATAATCCAAACCGGGTCGGGGTCCAGCTGCAAGCTGAAAAGCTTTGAAAAAAATAAAAATATGGCAGTCCAGAACCCTTGTAGCTTGGTGCATGTCACAAAACCATGAAGCAAATCAGCTTCAGCACAATGACATTTATCACAAATAGGTGATGTTTCAGGAAATATCCGATGTAATCTCGTTTTAGAATAGTGCAATCTGTGTAGAACTTTAAACTAGATCAGTCTATGTCGGACATTAATAGAACATGAAGAAACATAACGCAGTCCCTTATTCCAGATATCATCATGAATTTCCAGGCCCAATTCTTTTTCCCAAGCTGATTTGATTTTACCCATATCACTCTGTCAAAATGACTGTAGTACATCATATATAAAGGTGACAGCATGTTTCTCAGTCCTACAATCCACAAGACATTGATCCAGTTTATCAGGAGATGCAGACTCAAATTGTTCTAAGTGAGACCTTACATAGCTCCTTATCTGGAGGTATCTAAAGAAATCACAGGTTGACAAATTGTATTTCTCCTTAAGCTGTTGAAATGTAGCAAAGAAACCCTGGAGGTACAGTTGTCCCACAGTTTGCAACCCCATTTCCTTCCAGCGGTCAAATGTCCCATCTAAGACTGAAGGTACAAATGATGGATTGGACGCAATAGGTGTCATAAAGGAGAGAGCTCTAAGATTATAGTCTCTCCCTATCTGTCTCCAAATTTGAACAGTATTGTGGATGACTGGGTTGCAGCTATAGAGGGCTTTCTTGAGACGGGCAGGAGACAGAACAATTGCACCAAGAGAATAAGGCATACAGTCTTCCCATTCCATGTCCAACCAACTCCCCTGTACAGCGGTATCATCTAGCCAATAAGCAATATAGTGTATATTAGCTGCAAAGTAGTAGCGTTTAAAGTCTGGTAAAGCCAGGCCTCCATACATTTTCTGTTTACAAAGATGGATCTTTTTTATCCTGTGACTCTTGTAATTCCAAACAAAGGGGATAAGAATAGCATCTAAATTGCGAATAAAAAATTTGAGGTTAAATACACTGGGACGTTCTGAAACAGGTATAGGAGTTGGGGGAGACAGACCATCTTAATAGCATTTACACTACCTATTAAGGAAAGTGGAAGTGACTTCCAAAATTCAACTTTACTTTTAAATTTGTCCAAGATACATGTAAAGTTAGCTTCATACAGTGACTTGTATGCTTTAGTAACAGCAATCCCTAAGTATGTAAATTTTTCAGAAGTTATCCTGAAGGGCATAGGATTAAGTGCATCGGGTTTGTCACAATGAATTGGCATTAATTCACTCTTGTCCCAGTTTACTTTGTATCCCGAGAATGAGCTAAATAAATCTATTGTCTCCAACAATTTAGGGATTGAATCTAATGGTCTGGTTATAAACAGCAGGATATCATCAGCATATAGTGAGATCTTATTGGAGGTGTAACCTGTATTGTAGCCATAAATCCCTGTGTCCGAATTGTTTCCGCCACTGGCTCTAATGCAAGGGCGAACAATAAAGGACTCAAAGCACAGCCCTGTCTAGTACCGCGGAATAACTTAATTGGTTCCGAAAGTGTTTTATTTGTAAGTATCCTAGCGCACGGATTACTATATAAGAGTCTAATCCAGGAGATAAATTTTGATCCAATCCCAAACTTTCCTAACACTGCATATAAGTACGACCATTCGACACAATCAAAGGCCTTTTCGGCATCAAGGCTCAATATAATAAGGTCTTTAGTTGGATCCCTAGGAGAATAAATTATGTCAAAGAGACATCTAAGGTTATGAGATATATGCCTTGTCGGGATAAACCCCGTTTGATCTGAGTGTACCAATTTACCTATATGTGAGCTAAGTCTCTTGGCCAAAGACTTGGCTAGTATTTTTTGATCTGTGTTCAGAAGTGAGCTAGGTCTATAAGAGCCCACCTGTGTTAAGTCCTTAACCTTCTTAGGAATAAGAGTCACAGTTGCTTCATTCAAGTTTGGTGGAAGCAGGCCCTCTTCCAACGCCCTATTATACATCTTCAACAAATAGGGAGTTAATAAATTGCTAAACTTTTTATAGAACTCATTACATAAACCATCTGGTCCCGGGCTCTTCCCATTTTTCAGGGGGCAAATGGTATTAGTTAAATCTGAACATGTTAAGTCTGCATCTAAAGAGATCCTGTCACTACGCCCTAGAGTGGGTAAATTACATGCGCGAAGGAAATCATGCACAGTTTCAGGAGGGGAATTGCAGTGAGATGTATATAGTTGTTCGTAAAAATGTCTAAAAGCACTGTTAATATCCTTATGAGAATTAATCAAGACTCCCTCATCAGATCTGATCGCATTGGATGGCTCTATCGCTTTCCCTCTTTCTTAATTGTCTGGCTAATAATTTATGTGGTTTGTCACCAAACTCGAAATAAGTCTGCTTAACATACATGAAGGCTCTAGATATTTTATCTGAAAGCAATTTATTGAGTTTGTACTTCAGTGCCGAAATTTTATTGTGTAGCTGTATTGATGGTTGTTTGGCATTCTCAGAATCTAACTCTTGTATTTGAGCCTCCAGCTGTATGCGTTCAAAATTATTACGTTTCCTCTCAGAAGACTGAAAAGAAATTATACAGCCTCTCACATATGCTTTAAAAGTATCCCACAATAAAAGAGGTGAGACATCGTCTTTATCGTTCATCTCAAAAAACAGCTTGATCTGCCCCTCCAAATATTCACAAAACACTTTCCTCATAAGACGTTGAGGGTCTGATCTCCAAGATCTATAAGTACTATCTGACTCCAGAAGTTTCACTGAGATGGACACAGGACTGTGATCTGATATAAGAATATTATGGTACTTAGTATCCCGGACTCCATGTAACAATTTACTATCCAATAAAAAGTAATCTATTCGGGAATATGTGTTATGAACCCCGGAGTAAAAAGAGTACTCCCTTCCAGTTGCGTTCAAAATTCTCCAGACATCCACAAGACCTGAATTATCAATATAAGATTTTAAAAAGGTAGCTGCTTTAGAAGGTGTCATTCTTTGAGTCGACGACCTGTCCAGGTACGTATCTAAAACTAAGTTGAAATCTGCCCCAAATAACAAATTTGTAGTTGAAACATCTGGAATCAGACTAAACAGTTTTCTAAAAAATTCCGGATCATTTATGTTCGGTCCATAGACATTCAACAATGTGATTGGTATAGACTGTATCTCCCCTGCAACCATAATATACCTTCCCTCCTTATCAGCCAGGGTAGATCTATGTAAAAAAGGGAAATTTTTCTGAATAATTATTGCTGTCCCCCTTGCGTTCACCGAAAACTTTGAGTGGTAGACCTGCCCTATCCACTTGGCTCTAATCTTGCCATGGGCATCATTTTTCAGATGCGTCTCCTGTAAAAAAAAAATCACGTCCGATTGCAGTAATCTTAAGTGTGACAATACTTTACCACGTTTAACCTGTTCATTAATACCATTCACATTCCAAGAGCAGAAGGTTACAAGTCCACTCCTATCCACAACACTATCTCCCCCACTAACTATTGAAGCCATATAGTTGGGAAATCGCTCATATTACCCCACATTAATTTGGATGTATTCCCCAGATAGCACCCACCCTGCCCATCAACCCCACCCAACCCGCACAAAAAAACAAAAACAAATACAGATACAGAGAAGAAAAATAAAAAAGATACAAATATGAATCAAAGATATTAATCCGACACATAAGTGATCTCAGGGAGGAAGACCTGCCATCTTCCCTACATGACCACATGTACTTCCAACTATCCATAACCTCAACCTCCGACGTGACATACTCCTTTTGCACGTAGCTCCACAAATAAATCAAACATAAACCAGATAATATTAAGAAAACAGAAGGTGCATTATAGACTATTACAAAATAAAATAATACTGCTGTTCACACAAAAGAGCGAGGATAATATAACCACCACACCTAGAACATCAGAACATTAATAGCAAATATAACTATAAAAAACATGTCATTAATCACATATAGTCCATAAAGTCCGCACACTATTTGAAAATTAGGCATCAAAGGAGAGAGAGAGAGAGAGAGAAAAAGAAAAAAAAAGGGGGACTCACTAGTGGAGTGACACACACTGCTAGATATCACCTGGTGTTTACTCGAACTCAGGCATGTCCTCCATATTGTTGTCAGCTGTCAGCCTTTTCTCTCTTGGCGCAACATCCTGCGTATCTCCATTGTTCACATCTCTGTGAACAATGTGGCGCTCCACATACTGACGTGCTTTCTCCGGATCCATAAAAAGCTTTTCGGTACCATCGTGGGAAACACGTAATTTGGCTGGGTACAGAAGTCCATATTTAACTCCGGGCTTATCGCGCAGCATCTTCCTCACGACAGTGAATGTGGATCGGCGTTTTGCCACCTCTGCTGGCAGGTCCCGGAAAATCTGGATCCGCTGGCCACCATACATTATATCCCTAGCGCTCATAACCTTCTTCATAATATCCTCATATACGTGGCAGTAATGCACTCTCACTATCAGATGTCGTGGTGGCTCGTTGTCCCCAGATTTCCTCCTCAAGACTCTGTGGGCTCTGTCTATAACAGGCATCTCATCCAGGTGAAGCACCTCTTTCAGCAGCTGCGCCACAAAATCCCTGGTTGTCTGACCGTTCTCTTTCCCCTCTTTCACACTGGCCACTCTTAGATTCTGACGTTTTGAGCGTCCTTCGAGGTCTAGACATTTTTCAGACAGAGATGTAACTTGCCCACGAAGCGTGTCCACTTTATTCTCCAACTCCTGTATTGCATCAGACGCGCCGCTAGCCGTTTCGGTTAACTCTTGCAGTGTATGGCCGTGCACCTCTACCTTGTTCCTCAGACTGGTTATAGCCTTGTCATTGTCGGCTTTCAAGCGTGCTATTTCCACTTTCAACACTGTCGTAACTTCCGATATTTTATTTTCAATTTTGTCACAGATGTCAGCCTTAACGCCAACCAGCTCCAAGCGGACTGTCGCTATTGCCCCCAGCACTCTATCATCCGTGCCCGTATCTCCCTCGCAGTCCTCTCGACTGTGGCCACAGGCTTTACTCGGGCCTTCCCTCTCAGGCGGGTCTGATTTGGGAGCGACTTTTTTAGGCATCTTCAGCCGATTTAAAGACACTCAGCCACTCTTGAAGACAGGTGACAAAGTTACCTTCAACCACATATACAATTTAACTTTGAAACAGTCTATTTGAAGTTTTTAAAGTCGAAATTAACGGAGCTACCGCAACGTGCACCTTACTCGCACATCGCCAACCCAGAAGTCCGAGTTTGTCAATTTTGTGGAACAAACAGGTGTGAACCATGTGTCCCCTATTTAAGGATGAAGCCAGCACCTGTGTTATGTGTCGGACGCAGCTCGGAGAACCGACCAGCGTTTGAAGGACCCAGTATGAAATAAGCAGAGCACGGTACAAAGGCTAACTGAATTTAATACATAACAGTGATGTGATACAAAACAACAAAAGAATGTGCGGTCTGGCATGGTGGTGATACGGTGCGCTCCCAGCAGCGGTAACGGTCCGGAGCCAGAAGCCGTTCGGACCCAAGGACCCCGCCGACACCCCCCAGGTGGCCGCAACAAACCGAGTCTGTGAAAGAAGGAACCATTATGTGAGTCCACACTCTACACACAGAGAGACCACTCAAAGGTGTACATAAACAGCAAACACTTCCTGGCTTAATTACTAATCAGCTTCCCAACCTGCAGGCATGGAACATCCAGTTCACAAAACTCCACTGCAGTGGAAGCCGATACATGACTAACGTACAGTTCAATATAATAAGGTGTGAGGGACACCACATTTACTGACTGTATAAACGTTAGTCACAAAATCTAACGTACCTCAGGAAGTGTGCTGACGAGCGTGAGACCTCACCCCCTCCTCTTTCACAGACCGTGCATCAAACCCTGGACGTTCTCTGCATCCACTGATGATGAGATGGCTCCCGAGACGACGATCTCACCCGTCTGGTCACAAGGTCGAGTCTCTGGCAAATACACACTGTATACTCCAGTCTTAAATGCCACCATGTTCCAATCCATATAGATGCACCACAGCTGTGAGTCCTGACGAGCCGCAGGTGATCAGGGTGAGGTCCTGATAACCTCAGCAACACAGCCACTCAGTCCCAAATGCAAGCCACCTGGAAGGAAAAACAAAAGACAGAAACAAAAAGGCAGCCAGGCCCCTCAGCCATACAACAGTACCCCACCCTCACGGGAAGCCTCCCGGCGACCACACAAACCTGGCCCAGGAGAAACACCCCCCTCCAGGGACCATGGCTGGAAACCGCATCTGCATTCGTCTTCCAACAGAATGGTTGATGTCCTCTCCTCTGGCTGCATCCTTGCCTTTGTTTCAGTCAGTCACTTAGCACAGGTGTGGCCAGGAGTTCTTAAACCTGTGCGGTCAGCCTTTATCCAACCATGTGCGGTCATTAGTCATAAAACAAAAAAGACAAACACAAACAACCAAACCACCCCCCCCTCCCCAGGGGACCGTCCTATCAAACCCCAGGATGAGGAGAAAAGAAAAACCCCAAACTTAAGCTTACAAATAAAAGCGCTAAAACACCCCCCCCCCCCCCCCAAACGACATGTAGGGACCAACACCCCCCAGAGGACTTCCCGCCAGCTCCAGGAGTAATAACCACAGCCGAGGTCCCTCTGGGATCCAACGTCACCCACGGGGACTCCCAGCGCCTCCCAGAGGACCACTCATCAACCCCAGGAGACGCCTCCCCTCATGACCAACGGACCCAGCCCCGGCCGTCTATGGCTAGATGGACCCACAGCCCTTTCCCCCCCAGAGGACACCACAGTCAAACCCTGAGGGCGGAAACTGGGGGGAAAAACAAGAAGAGAGAAAAAAAAAACCATACAAACAAAACAACCCCAACCCCACCCCCTTGGCGCAGTGGAAACTGGAAGCACGTCCAGTGTCACCAACCGTGACTATACCCCAGAAGCCAACCGGGAGGAGTGGAACAGCGGTTATGGCAAACGGCACAAAACGGCGCCACTCCTCCGACTTCTACACCAGCCACTAGCTGCGGGTATATCCCACTGCCCCAAACCTCAGCCACGCCGATGGCAGACGGCCAAAGGCGTGCTGAAGCCGGAGGTGGAACAGGGAATCAAAAAACACCCCCCCCCCCCCCCCCCCAGGTGCAGAGGTTACCCGGGAAACGCCCAGTATAACCAAACTGCACCACTCCAGCAACGCCGACACTATGGCTCACCCGGCTGGAGCCAGAGGAGAAGAGAGGGAAGAAAAAGAAAATACCCCAACCCCCCCCCCCCCCCCCCCTCCCGGGTGCAGAGGCTACCTGGGAAATGCCCAGCATAACCAAACTGCACCCCTCCAGCAACGCCGACACTACGGCTCACCCGGCTGGAGTCAGAGGAGAAGAGAGGGCATAACAAAAACAAACAAAAAAAAAGAATAAAAAACCCAAGTACCACCCCATCACCCCCCAGGGGACCGTCCCATCAAACCCTGGGGAGGTGAAACAAAAAGAAATAAAAAGAAAGACTAACAGACCAACATACAGTGGTTTGGGTCATTTTTTTTTTTTTTTTCTTCTTAGACAGGCTGCAGGGTCACAACCCCAGACACAAACAGTGGAAAAAAAAAAAAAAATCCCACACAAAAACCAACTCAAAAAACACCCACACGAAATGAACTAACACAAAACAAATCAGTGACGTATACCGTTAAGCTCAAACAAATCGAACACACCTGTTCTAACTTAAGAGCTTAACGGTAATGTGACTAAGTCACCAAAAGAGGGAGCCAAAGTGCTAAAAATGAAAAAAACCCCTTTGGTGACAGAAAACAAACGAGCTGCATCTCCGTGCGCAGCTGTGTGCAACACACAACCAAAATGTGCTCAACTAAATAACGCCGGAGCTGATACAAGAGACGCAGTAGTTATCTTTATCCGGGGAAACGGGGCTACAACTGTAACACAGGAAGCTCAGCGACCCGTGCCCCAGAGCTCCGCCGTGCGCGTGCACCCATTACAGACACACTCTTGCAGCTCCCGTTTAAACCTCTTATCCGGTCGGAGCGTGACGCGAAGCCGTCGCCAGTCACACTCCACCACGACCCACGGATAAGGCACAAACACAGGAACACGGCTGCAAGAGAGCACAAATCAGTATTCAGTAATGGGTCTCAAACACGCACCATCCGGGCGGAGAGCACCCGCAACTGATCCGGATAACTACTGAACGTCTGCTGTCGCCTTCCCGGCGCGTTACCGTCTCTGCTACCGCTGGGTCCGTGATGTTTGGCCAGAGACTACTGTTATGTGTCGGACGCAGCTCGGAGAACCGACCAGCGTTTGAAGGACCCAGTATGAAATAAGCAGAGCACGGTACAAAGGCTAACTGAATTTAATACATAACAGTGATGTGATACAAAACAACAAAAGAATGTGCGGTCTGGCGTGGTGGTGATACGGTGCGGTCCCAGCAGCGCTAACGGTCCGGAGCCAGAAGCCGTTCGGACCCAAGGACCCCGCCGACACCCCCCAGGTGGCCGCAACAAACCGAGTCTGTGAAAGAAGGAACCATTATGTGAGTCCACACTCTACACACAGAGAGACCACTCAAAGGTGTACATAAACAGCAAACACTTCCTGGCTTAATTACTAATCAGCTTCCCAACCTGCAGGCATGGAACATCCAGTTCACAAAACTCCACTGCAGTGGAAGCCGATACATGACTAACGTACAGCTCAATATAATAAGGTGTGAGGGACACCACATTTACTGACTGTATAAACGTTAGTCACAAAATCTAACGTACCTCAGGAAGTGTGCTGACGAGCGTGAGACCTCACCCCCTCCTCTTTCACAGACCGTGCATCAAACCCTGGACATTCTCTGCATCCACTGATGATGAGATGGCTCCCGAGACGACGATCTCACCCGTCTGGTCACAAGGTCGAGTCTCTGGCAAATACACACTGTATACTCCAGTCTTAAATGCCACCATGTTCCAATCCATATAGATGCACCACAGCTGTGAGTCCTGACGAGCCGCAGGTGATCAGGGTGAGGTCCTGATAACCTCAGCAACACAGCCACTCAGTCCCAAATGCAAGCCACCTGGAAGGAAAAACAAAAAACAGAAACAAAAAGGCAGCCAGGCCCCCCAGCCATACAACAACCTGTTGAACATGCTTTTCTCTTTGAAAGCCTGAGGAAAATGGGACATTCAAGACATTGTTCAGAAGAACAGCGTAGTTTGATTGAAAAGTTGATTGGAGAGGGGAAAACTTATACGCAGCTGCAAAAGATTATAGGCTGTTCATCTACAATGATCTCCACTGCTTTAAAATGGACAAAAAAAACAGAGATGTGTGGAAGAAAACGGAAAACAACAATCAAAATGGATAGAAGAATAACCAGAATGGCAAAGGCTCACCCATTGATCAGCTCCAGGATGATCAAAGACAGTCTGGAGTTACCTGTAAGTGCTGTGACAGTTAGAAGACGCCTGTGTGAAGCTAATTTATTTGCAAGAATCCCCCGCAAAGTCCCTCTGTTAAATAAAAGACGTGCAGAAGAGGTTACAATTTGCCAAAGAACACATCAACTGGCCTAAAGAGAAATGGAGGAATATTTTGTGGACTGATGAGAGTAAAATTGTTCTTTTTGGGTCCAAGGGCCGCAGACAGTTTGTGAGACGACCCCCAAACTCTGAATTCAAGCCACAGTTCACAGTGAAGACAGTGAAGCATGGTGGTGCAAGCATCATGATAAGGGCATGTTTCTCCTACTATGGTGTTGGGCCTATATATCGCATACCAGGTATCATGGACCAGTTTGGATATGTCAAAATACTTGAAGAGGTCATGTTGCCTTGTGCTGAAGAGAACATGCCCTTGAAATGGGCGTTTCAACAAGACAGCGACCCCAAGCACACTAGTAAACGAGCAAAATCTTGGTCCAAACCAACAAAATTAATGCCTCGCAGATGTGAAGAAATCATGAAAAACTGTGGTTATACAACTAAATACTAGTGATCCACAGGATTGCTAAAAAAGCAGTTTGAACATAATAGTTTGTAGCGTCAACAGTAGATGCTACTATTATTGTGAACACCCCCTTTTCTACTTTTTTTTACTAATAGTCCAGTTTCATAGCCTTAAGAGTGTGCATATCATGAATGCTTGGTCTTGTTGGATTTGTGAGAATCTACTGAATCTACTGGTACCTTGTTTCCCATGTAACAATAAGAAATATACTCAAAACCTGGATTCATATTTTTAGTCACATAGCACTACTATTATTCTGAACACTACTGTATAAGTACAATGAAAATGTCTGAAATCAGATGAAGTACAACCTTTTCTTGTATTAAAAAAAGAGAGACAAAAATGAAGCCTGCAGTATAATCCTCATCATTGCTGTTGGCTGAAAATGTTTTGTCTAAATGTGACTTGAAACTTTGTAGTTAAGTTGGCTAAGTGCTAACTAGTTAACCCACATGGCATAGTAAAAAAAAAAAAAAATAAGAACAAAAAATAAACATCAGTTGGTGCAGTTAAATATTGTCTGACAAATTTTATTTTTCAAAGAAAATTTGCTTCCAATTATTTGTAAATTGTTGGAATTGTTTCAGACCTTCACCACAACATTTATATTTTCATAATTAGCTAAGATGAGCTTTTTGGAGTAAGCACTAACACATCAACAGATTGAATTTCTAAATGAACAAAACTAGCAAGCAGTTTTAATGTTGACAGGGAGCATATGTAAATTATGTTTTCAGGCTGTGAGATGTCAAAATTTGCTATTTTAATTTGACACATCCATGATTTGTATCATATTTGATCCCCAGCTTCGAGATTCGACAGACAAGTATGAGGAGTTCCATCGCCAGCGTCTCCGGGTGCAGCAGCACCTAGAGCAGAAACAGCAGCAGCGGCAGATGTACCAGCAAATGCTGCTGGAGGGAGGAGTCCAACAGTATCCCCCACCTGGTGACATGCAGCACAGCCTGACAGAGAAGTTCCTCAACAGGTATCAACACGGCAAAAAGCAAACCTACAGAAAGATACCCTCCCGTCACATAGTAGGGGTGGGAATCTCTAGGCACCTCACAGGCTGCAGTTCCATCATAAATCATAAATTTTACCTGTGTTTCTCCCTATCCAACAGGTCGTTATTGTAAATAAGATTTTTTTTCTTAATAACTTACCTGGTTAAATAAGGGTTAAATAAAAATAAATAAAACAATTATCGATGCATCTTTGTCCATCTTTTTGCTATACAGGATTTCTTTTTTCTCACTGTGTGACTATTTGGTATTTTTCAGTGCAGATTATTTGCAGTGTGATCTATAATGAATGTATTTCTAATATATCCTTTAACAACTCAGCCATATTTGCACCCGTGTGGCTCTCATTCAGAGTGATACTAAACTCTAAAATCTTGAGAGGCTATTGCCCGTGATCCAGCCCTCCTGCTTTCACCCCGTGTGTAAGTGGGGCTCATGTACATGACTGAGTCTGTTTGGATTATTACCACTCCAGCAAATTCAAAGATTAAACATTTATGTGCACCTCATTGTGATGCAAGGCAGTGGGCACACTCATTGTGCTGCACTGATGCACTTTGTACTTGTATCAGAATAATTAAAACAGGAACATGCATTGAGGTAATGATGAAACTCTGTTACACTGCTTTGGCTGACACTCTAAACTGCAGAAAACATGGCACATGCATCCTGTGTATGCACGTTTCCTTTTTATCGCACTGGGTTCAACAGCATCTGTGCACACGGTGCGCTACAATGCACATTAAAAAATATTGCCATAGATGGCAACACGGTGGCTTAGTGGTTAGCACTGTTGCATCACAGCAAGAACATCATGGGATCAATTCCCACTTGTGGCCTTTCTGTGTGGAGTTTGCGTGTTCTCCCCATGTTTGCGTGGGTTTCCTCTGGGTGCTCCAGTTTCCTCCTACATTTAAAGACGTGCAGGTTGTCCAGGTCTCCCTTGCAAAAGAGATCTTGATCTCAATGGGATTAAACTGGATAAATAAAGGTAAAACAACAACAAAAAACAGTCAACCTGTCCATCACCATTGCAAAAAAGAAAGGACACAGCTGATCCTTGGTGTAATCCCACCTCTGCCTTGAATGAGTCTGTCATTCTTACTGCACATCTGACCGCTTGTTACACTATCCATGTACATGTCCTGCACTACCCTCGCATACTTCTACCACTCCAGATTTCCTCATGCAATACTACAACTGTCTTGGCACCCTGTCACTATACATCACACACTGTGATTTTGGAGCAGAGTGGCTGTAACAAAGCTATATGGCACATGTACTAAAGTAAAAAGGACATCGCTGGCTCAGAAAAATTACTCAAGTAAAAATAGAAATACAGGTTTACATAAGCAATGTGAAAAGTGTTCTTTAACAGTGACCAGTAGCCACATTCCTACCCCTGAAATTAACATCTGCAAAATGATATTTTTTTTTTTTACATTTGTGTATTGATTCCGAATGGATACACAGTTGATCTCTACACCCCCAGCTCATAGCATATGGGTCATGTGGCAGGTTAATGTGAGGATTGTCGTGTCACAGCTTGCCATAATTAAGCTTGCTGGTTTTGTCTGGATTGTTCAGCAAAAGAAAAAAAAGAGCAGCTGTTGTATAAGGTGATGTAGACGTATTAGACTAATAAAGACACGTCTCATATGGCTCACTCTTCCCTCTCAAACCCACAGTCCACATTGCACCATCTGTGATCAGACGAAGGCTCCAACCAAACTTTACAACCACCAGGAACATCTCCTTGGCCATTTAAAGGATGCATTTAAGGCTTGGATTGGATACATTAAACTTGGTCTTTGTGACAAAGTAAACATTTTGCACTTGTTTTTATTTGCTGTCAGCTGGATGGACCCTCTGGACCCCCAACCCCCAAAGCTGAAAGGGCCTCCCGTTCCTCTCCCTCTCTCATTTTCTGCCCTGCATTATTCAACAGGCTTAGCTGAGCTAATGACATCTTTACAGTTTTCTTTTGTCCTCTGCCCTTTGTCATTGCAAAAAGGTTCAAGCAATGAATCTTGTCAACAGTCAGCAGCAGAGAGAAGCAAAAATCCTGCAGGAAAAAAGTGAAATGGGAGAGGAGGCTGGCAATGGAAGAAATACATTACAAAAAGAAAAGTTACATTTAAGGAGAACAAAGTCATTAATGTGTATCTATATGTGTGTGTGTGCGTCAACTCGTCAGGTCTATCCAGAAGCTGGAGGAGCTCAACTTGGGGATGGAGAATTTAGGAGAAGAAGTGAAGTCTCTGGCCCAGCAGTGTAATGGCATTGATAACACGTCTGTGTCGGAGAACAATAACAACCCTCCATCTGTGACCACGGAGCAGAGTCGAACCCACGGGGGAGGGGTGCTCAGCAGCACCCCGCAGCGTGCTGTGGGAGGCCAAGCAGTCCCCCCTCCCACTGAGTCTCCTGTCATCTCACAGAGGTAAAGGTGCTTTCTTTTGTGCATAATTTTTCCCCCCTTACCAGAGTTTGCTGCAGGGTTGAAACAAAATATCATTTTCTGTTTGTTGGCAGTGAGCAGAAACCCAAAGGTGGTCAGCAGGGTGATTCTCCAGGCTCCTTATCACGAAGCAAAGAGGTACAGGTGAAAACCAGCCCCCAACGTCCAGCTGTCAAGTGGAAGAAGTTGTAGTTTCTTGCAAGGGCGCAATTTAGAACTAGAAATTGGGGGGGGACAAAGTGCGAGGCCCGCAGGGCCGAAGCCCATAGGCTGGGGGTCTGGGGGTCGCTTTAGGCCCCCAGAAGCCAATGGTTTCTAGATAAGCTCAGATGCATTCTGAGCATCCAGAACAGTAATTTTAATGTTTTGAGAAGACCATAAAGTGGACACCATTTGATTTATACAATTTGAAACTGTGGATATAAGTACTTTATTCAGAGAATAGCCAGCACTGATTTTATTAACATCCTGGTGTAAATAACATATCACCACATGTGTAGAACTCAAAAAGAATGATAGGTTGAGTTTTCATTAAAAAAACAACTGCAATGTGGTAAAATGTATTCATAATTATGAAGGCACTTAATTATTAACTATCGCATAATGTATTTTTTTCTCAAGATTTGTTTCTGCATAAGTTTGAAAAAACAACAGATCATAAGTTTAGGATAAATTACTTATCATGAATTTAATTTTCGAAGTGGTACTAATGACACTGATACTGAACATAATTTTCCTTGCATAGACTGATTTTGGAGATCAAGCAATAATTGCAGATGGGCTTTCTGAGGTCCCAGATAGCGTTTCTGATTTCCTTAACTTTCAGAATTTAGTAAATTAGCATATGGTCCATTGATACTTATGTGTAGACACTAGTCCCTAGAGGCAACTATTTTTGGTTTCAAATCTGGGCAAATGCAGTCCCAGAAAATTCTGAATGTGACAAACAAGAAACAGGTGTTGTAAACAAGTCAATGCTGCTAAAAATACAAACGCAGAAACAAAGATACTATTCTGACATGGTTTTGCACATAAGACTGACATGGTTTGAGCATAAGACTGGCATAGCATGTTTCAAGTATACAAATATATGTCATTAGGTGGGGGGGGGACATATCATATTCTGTCCCCCCTTGTTGAAAAGGTGGGGGGGACTTGTTCCCCCTATCCCCCACCAAATTGCGCCCATGGTTTCTTGAGTGGCCACGTAAAACAAGCCAACCCAACTATGCAGACTCAAAATCGAATTCCCATACAGGATCGGTCGCGGCTCGGGTTAACAACGTCCGCCACCGGTGCTATTGCCCAACAGGGTGCCGGTGGAAATTGGGCTACTGCTGGGCGAAGACGACAAAGAAGAGGAGGAAAACGTTGCCACGAACAGCGGGAGAAGAAGAAAACTAGAAGGGTGGAAATGAGAGTGGGGACTTTGAATGTTGGTAGTATGACTGGTAAAGGGAGAGAGCTGGCTGATATGATGGAGAGGAGAAAGGTAGACATATTGTGTGTGCAAGAGACCAAGTGGAAGGGAAGTAAGAGCAGGAGCATCGGCGGTGGGTACAAGTTGTTGTACCATGGTGAGGACAGGAAGAGAAATGGTGTTGGGGTCATTTTAAAGGAAGAGTATGTTAAAAGTGTGTTGGAGGTTAAGCGAGTGTCTGACAGGGTGATCAGTGTGAAGTTGGAAATTGAAGGGGTGATGATGAATATCATCAGTGCATATGCCCCACAGGTAGGTTGTGAGATGAAGGAGAAAGATTTC